>NW_007727891.1:286189-362856 GCF_000696425.1 Galeopterus variegatus
CACCCGAACGCGGGGTCTGCCGGCTGCTGCCTGAGGGCACAGTCCGCGACCTGGCACTTTGACCTGGGAGACAGGGTGGGGGCGGCGGGCAGAGGCCTGGCACCCAGGGAGGAAGTGAGACAGAGACTTCCATCAGGTTAGGTCCCCTGGGAGCGGGAGAGCACCTCGGTTAGATTCCCGGGAGGAGAGAGGCCAAGTCGTCTCAGCTTTGGCCGCCTCAGGACACCATAGCTGGCTGCCTGAGAGGGAGGTGGGAGGGTCCCAGGGGGCAGTTGCAGGGACCCAGCAGATACCTTGTACTGTAGGATGTGGTGGAGGGCATCTGGGGCTGCTGCTATGGTTTCTGACACTGTTTCTCACCTGCCTCTGTTTAAGGTATTCCTGTCACACCTCCTGCTTCTCCCTGGCCCTAGGAGGTGACGTGAGGAGGGGGCTCAGACTTTCTATGCGGCGTCATGAAGCTCTGGTCCCCGCCGTCGGGAGCCCCGGCCCGGGGCAGAGCTGGGAGAGTTCCACAGACTGAGGGGCGCTGGGGCCCTGGCCTCTTCAAGGTTGCCTTCAGAGCCCTGTTCTTCCCCAAACCACCCATCTCCCATGATGTGTTTTTAGCATCTAAGGTGGCCTCACTGGTACTTCAGCAGCTTCCAGGGAGTCTTGGCCAGGGGGCTTGGGAGTGCAAGGATGTGGGTGCTTGTCTTCTGTCCTGGGGCAAGATTCCAGGTGGCAGGAATGAGATCTGTGCTGACCCTGTCCACCTCCCTAAGGCCTCCCTGTTTGTTAGATGTGGGGGTGAACAAGTAGGCTGCCCAACGGAGCTGGACTTTTACCAGAAAAATGGAGTTTTTATGTCAACTCAGGAAGGTGGCTGACCTTCTCTGAGCCCCAGCTTCCTCATCACAGTTTGTGGTGGGTCAAAGCCTGGAATGTACGGGGGGCTCTGTAGTGCTGGAGCCCCTTCCCTTCTGTTGGCAGCCTTCCCGCAGCCCAAGTGTGATGATTTCTAATGGGAATGTGTGTGAGGGGACAATCATGTGCATTTGGCCGAAACCACTGCCTGCCTCCTTGCCATGGTCCTGTTTCACTGACTTGCGCTGGGGGAGGTGGGGAGAGGAACTGGGAGTGTTCACTTTGCAGATGAGCTGGGTTCGGTGGGGGAGGGGGCTTAGAGAGCAATGAGAGCTCCCCAGGGGGTGATCCTCCAGCCCCCAGATGCTCTTCCTAGGTTGTCCCTCAGGAGGCCACTGACTTCCCCAACCCTAGTACCACCCTTGGAGAGGTTGGGGTGGCTATCAACAGAAGCCTGGGGAAGAACAGCTGGATGCACTAGCTTTGTGACTTTTAGCAGGTCCCTTCTGTCTGGACCTCAGTTTCCTCCTTCTGTAAAACAAGTGGGTTAGACAAGATAGCAGCAGTTTTCACACTTTTTTTTTGGGGAAGAACAGCTGGATGCACTAGCTTTGTGACTTTTAGCAGGTCCCTTCTGTCTGGACCTCAATTTCCTCCTTCTGTAAAACAAGTGGGTTAGACAAGATAGCAGCAGTTTTCACACTTTTTTTTCACTGTGAATTCTTACCCAGAACCCCTACATATAGTATGGATTATATGCAACTACTCTAGCCACATTTTCTCACCCTGGTGGCTCCTAAAACAGAGCCTGGGAATTCCTAAATAGATGATCTGTAAGTTCCCTTTCTGTGGGATTCTATGAAATTTGTTAACCCCCTAAAGTGTTGCCTAGTATTAGGGTTGTGTGCAGAAATGTGAATTCCAAGGTCTCCATTAGGAGAAATGTTGGACGTTAAGATAGGTCTCATCTGGGAATGTCTAGAGCTGATGGCCTTGCCTCTGGCCAAAAGTTGTGGCTTGTGTCCCTCACCTCTGCCATGTGGTTTCAGCTTTTCAGGGCCAGAAAGTTGCCTGTGGGTCCTTCCCTGGGTCCTAATTCCAACTCAGAGTTTCTCCACTTTATTTTCATGTTTCTAAACTGGTAAAATTCAGATTCATCTTGGGCAGGTGTTAGACAGGGCTTTAAGCTGTTGTCAGTTGTTTTACCTGATGAGGTATCTGAGCAGCTGCCTTGAGAAAGCAGACTGGGGCACTAGATTCAGGTCAACCAAATTTATGGAGTGCCTGCTGTATACTAGCTACTATAAGGGGACAGAGGTGAGAATGTCACAACCCTTGCCCTCATGGGGCTCCAAGACAGTAGGTAGGAGGGAAGGAACTCACATTTATTGGGACCATCCAGGGACCATTTAAACCATTTCACATGTTATATCATTTGCCCCATAAAGTAGATATTAGTCTCATTTTTTAATTATGTAAAAAGTTGATTGCATACAAAATAAGTACATTCCATATATACATGTAACCACTGCCCAGATCAAGAAACAACATTGCCAGGACCTCGAAGCCTACTTGAGTCCCTTTCCAGCTATACCCCGCACCCCCCCTCCATTAATAGTGGTTAATAGAGGTAACCACTATTCTGACTTCTAGCACCATAGATTAGTTTTGCCTAAACAGAATGATACAGTATGTAGTCTATTGTGTCTGGCTTCTTTCATTCAACACTGTGAGATTCCTCCATGCTATTGCAGGTAGCAGTAGTTCGTTAATTCTCATTGTTCTATAATAATTCCATTGTATGGTTATACCTCAATTTATTTACCATTCTTCTGTTGATGACCATTTAGTTGTTTCCAATTTTTAGCTATTAAATAGTGCTGCTGTGAACATTCTAACATGCACCATTTTGGAAAACATCTGCACACATTTCTCTTAGGAATGTCCATGGAAACTGCCCAACAGTTTTCCAAAGTGGTTGTGCCAGTGTGAGAATTCTTCCCCTGGCTGTGAGAATTCTAGTTGCTCCACATACTCACCAACACTAGGCATTGTCTAGGTCCATTTTCCATGGAAATGATTTAAAGCTGAGAAAAGTTATCCTGTGCTCAGCTAAGGACAATGTGCTGGTAAGGAGCAGAGCTGGGATTGGAATCCAGGCCTGTGTGACTATGGAATCTGTGTTCTCTCCCTCTGTGGTAGACACAGACATAAATTATGATACAGGATAGAATGTGATAGGGCCGGCCCGGTGGCGCACTGGATAGTGCGCCGCTTGGGAAGCCCGGCGGCACTCCCGTCCGAGGGTTCGGATCCCACGTGCAGACCGGTTCCCGCTCACTGGCTGAGCGAGGCGCGGGAGCGACGCCGAGGCTTGCGATCCCGTTGCCGGTCCCCGGTCCGGTACGGAGGCAACACTGAGGGTTGCGATCCGTTGCCGGACACGGAAAAAAGACAAAAGACAAAAAAAAAAAAGAATGTGATAAACTCCCGCCCTAAAAATATATGAAGAACACTCTTGGGGAATTTAAAGAGGGAGAGAATTTTCATCTCTGTTTAGGAGAGAAAGGATCATGGAGCTTCACAGAGATGGTAGCATTTGAGCTAGTCCTTGCAGAGGCTGCAGTTTTGCCAGGAGGGCTTTCCAGGTGGGCCACCCATGGAAAGGGCCCCGCTAGAGCCAAGGCATGGCAGGAGTGAAAATTTTGGGGGAATGGGAAAGGTCTACTTTGGCTGTAATATAGGAGATGTAGGGGGTAAGGCTGGAGGGGGCTAGGACTTGAGGCTAAATTGGTGGCTTAGTTTGTGTTTAGGAGGCTCCCTTTCCCCCATCCCTGGCCACCCAGGACGTAGAGACCACGGCAGAGACTTGCCATTTTGCTGGGGAACTGGGCTTCTTCGAATCCAGCTCAGCTCTTTATGGCTTTTCACCAAATGGAAGATCTTAGATGCTCCTGGGGCTGCTCTCAGGGTTTTTGCCCACTGAATTTTTTTTGGAATTTTCTGCTTGTATCTAGCTGTGTGAAATTAGTAACCCCGCTACCCAGGATCTGACCCGAATGGTTTATTTGGAAAGATTTTTTCAGCAAAAGGAAAATGGTAGACAGCAGTCCCACCACTATCTAGGCTGGTCTCAGGAACTTCCCCAGGATGGTGGGGGTGAAAGTGGGTCCAGCTTCCAATTCTGGTGAAGCCAGACTTGCGAGGGGGACCCCAAAACCTTTTTCTCAGAAAGGAATCAAATTGATGGTCTCAATGGCTGTGGGAAGCAGAAAGACAATGGCCTGGGATGAGTCAAATGACATTAATAATCATCCTTCTTACTTGTACAGCAGTTTATACCCTTATCACAGTGGATCCTCACATGGATGGGTGAAGTAGGTGATATAGACAGGATCACCCCTGCTGATAGGTGAGGGGACTGAGGTCCAGAGAGAGTGCCAACCTGTTGTGGGTCACAGGGCTAATACACACCCAAAGTAGTCTAGAACTGCATCTCCTGGAGCCTGCTCTTTTCAGTATTCCATGTTTGCCCGGGCCCTGGTCGAGCACAGAGTGAAGACCAAGCAGGGAGGAGGATGCAGGATGGTCAGTGGGCACTGACAGGCAGGTGACCCTGAGAGTAAGTGTGGGCTTGGAGGTCTTTAGGGATGTGTATGCCTCAACAGAAGGGAGGGAGGCAGGCGGCATCGGTGGAAGAAAGAGGGTGAAACGTATATGTCCCCTGAGAGTTAAAGCAGTTCCAGTCACTTGGTGTTGATGAGACATGCCCTTATGTAATGGTGCCTCCACGCAGCCTGGTGAAAACAGTCTTTTGGGGTTCATGGGGCCCGGGCGTGGCTGGTATCTAATTGGCAGGCAGAAGAAAAGCTGCTAGCCAAATGATCTCTGAGAGGACTTTGCTAATGACTCTTGAAAGACACATCCACAGGCAGCTGGTTTTATCTTCATGATTTACAGACTGCGCCCTGGGCTCTGCCCTAGGAGTGCTGTCCAGGTGACATATGACTGTCCCAGGAATGGGTGAGCTCCTTGGGGCAAGGCGATCCCAGAGGAGGATGCAAAGAGTCTCTTCTGATGGAGTGGTGATGTGCCCTGGGCAGGCAGAGTTAGCTCCTTTGACAGATGAAGAAACTGAAGCCTCTCTGACAACAGATGAGATCACAGAGCAGGCAAAGCTGGAACTAGCACCTCAGGCTCCTGACTCCTGGTGCCTGTTGTAATTTGTCACACCATTCCCGCCCATCTTTCCCTTCAGGTGATGCGTGAGAGTTTACAAATCGGTTCAGACTTGCAGTTGAGTGACACAACCCCTGAGGGAGCTGAGGTCATGATAATCCCTTTCCTTTCTACAGTATTTTATAGTTTATAAAATAATTTCATGACTTGGAGTTGATTTTTACATTATTGGCCCCATTTTGCAGATAAGGAAGCTAAGTCTCTGGCAGAGACTTACCCAAGCAAAACTGGGACTTGAACCTGGGACTTCTGACTCTAAAACTAGTGCTTTTTTTTTTTTTTTTTTAACTGCAGCATAGCTGCCTCTTTTCTCAGTAGATCTGAATTTAATGAGAACAAATAGCTGAAGCTCGCCATGAATCTGATTCCTTGAACTTCTTCAGACTGATCTGAAGAAGTGAGGTGAGCTCTTTTTCTATCTCCTTAACAAATTTGAATTATATAAATCAAATAAGAACCGTACATTGTCAGCCACAGGTGAGAAAAGGCTTGAGCAGGGCAGTTATTGAGGAACCAGAACTGTTATTATTGTTTAATTATTAGCTCTTGTATCAGTCTGTTTTTGTGTTGCTATAACAGAATACCTGAGACTGGGTAACTTATAAAGAACAGAGGTTTATTTGGCTCATGATTCTGGGACAGCTGCATCTGGCATGGGCCTCAAGCTGCTTGTACTCATGGTGGAAAGCAGCAGGCAGCTGGCGGGTACAAGCAGATCACATGGCGAGAGGAAGCAGGAGAGAGAGAGAGAGGAGGTGCCAGAGTCATTTAAACAACCAGCTCTTGTGGGAACTAACAGAGCGAGAACTCACTCACTACCACCACCCATCAGGGAGAGCATTAATCCATTCATGAGGGATCCACCCCCATGACTCAAACAGCTCCCAACACTGCCACATTAGGGATCAGATTTCCACATGAGTTTTGGGGGGACAATAACATTCAAACTCTTTCAGCTCCCTTTGAGCCTGTTACTTTTAGGCCTCAGACTGTTTGGTTTGTGCTAATTTGCATGGCTGTCTTAACCTCAGGTTTCTTCCCATGTCAGGGTTGTATGGTCCAGGCCTCAATGAGGAGCCCAAACATGGAGACGTTCAAGCAGCAGAAGGTGGAGGATTTTTATGACATCGGAGAGGAGCTGGGGAGGTAAGAGATGCTGAGAGGCTGAGGGGTCTGGGAGATGGAGCCCAAGTTACACTTCTCTTGGTGCAGTTGTCAGTTGGTATCATAAGGCATGGGCTTGTTACAGGACTCGTGAGAAGCTTTAAAAACAAGCCTGAGATTTATCATCTTCTTGGGCAACTCTGCAAGCAGTCATCTCTTGCCAGTAGACTTGCCAGTAGAAGGGGCTATAATTGTTGAGTTCTGTGTTTTCAGTTTAACCCAGCTGACAGTTATGGCAAATCTTAATGATTCCTGTTTTAACTTACTTTTTTCACAAAGCCCTCCCCAGGCTCTGGATGACCACCTCAACTGTTGATTTTCTTCTCTGAGTCCCATTTGGGATTCTCCATGGTTGTTTGGATTTTGTTTTTTAAGCTCAGGGCCTGAATGGGAGGTGAAGTAATCCTCCCTGAAAACAGATTTGCACTGTTACCAGCCACACGAGCCTCATCATGAAGTTTTCCTGGGATCTGAGTTATTGTGTATATTTTCAGGTTCGCTAAACCCAGAACACAGCAAGGAGTAAACTCTGAGATCTGAAAGTAGTTACTGTTTGGAGAGAAATTAAGATTTTCTAAAGCTCTCTTCTTACCTCCCATTTCTAACAAGGGCTAATATATAGAAGGTGTCTTAGTGATTACAGAACACCAGTTCTGAAGTTTAAGTCTCACAACAGATGTGAAATAGGAGTTATTTTTGCTCTCATTTTCCAGATGAGGAAAGCGTGGTCCTGAGTTTAAGCAAGTTGCCCAAAGTTGCGAGCAAGCAAGTTGCCCAAAGTTGTGAGCCAGCAAGTGACATAGCCAGGGTTCTGTCCAATCCAGTTTGTACCTGCACACCCATCATGCTGTCCCCTGTGAGCATGGCACTTACACACTCATCTGTGCCCACCAGAACACCCAGCCCCCCCTTTACACACCCAGCAGAGTAAAAACCTGAGAGTTTAGGGTGTCCACTGTACTCAACAGGAAAACAGGAGTCCTTTTCCCTGTATAGAACTCTTGGGTAAGGACTAATTCCCTTTCTTTTATTTTTAAAGACAAAACAGAAAGATCTTCAAAGCCAGAGGAGCCTCATTCCAAGGAGAATGGGAGGTGGCAGGTGCTTCAGCTGTAGACAGCTCAGAGGGGGATGACTGTTCCCAATTTGGGGCCTGGTGAAGGCGTGGGAGGACAGAGGGGCTGAGGCTGGGGGGTCTCTCAGCTAGAGTCTGCCTCTGAATGGGAAGCCAGGTTCTCTTTGCCCCAGGTTCTTCTCCTACCACCAGTGACACCTGCAGAAAAGTGGCATCCCCAGCAATAGACCATGGTGGGCCCTGCCAATGGCATTTGATTTGATGGCCTCACCTTGGCCATGTCCTATGTGTAGGAGTCTGTGCTAAGTGCTGTTGGTACAAAGATGAGCAAGACACAGTTGGTCTCTGTCTTCCTGTAGCACCAACCTGGCAGGGGGGTGGAGAGGGATTAGCAGCTGGGTGGGCAGAGAAGCTGAGATGTTAGGGTGGGGTGTGTAGGGGTCTGTGCTAAGTGCTGTTGGTACAAAGATGAGCAAGACACAGTTGGTCTCTGTCTTCCTGGAGCAACAACCAGGCAGGGGGGTGGAGAGGGATTAGCAGCTGGGTGGGCAGAGAAGCTGAGATGTTAGGGTGGGTCAGGGACTCTGAAGAAGGAAGTAGAAGCAGTTTCCTGGGGAATTAATTTATTATCCCTTCTTAGTCTTATATCTCCCCCACTCCACACATCTAGGACATGAGTATTAGAAGTGGAAGAGACCTCATGTATTTTGGTTCTCCACCTGTAACAGGGTGTGAAGGTCCATGTACCTCATAGCCTAGGGAGTCTTGGATTGACTCCCCTCCCCCACCTTTCTAAAGTGTGAACTGGGCAAAAGGTGAGTGTATAATCTGTTCCTGTTGCTTATAACAAAATATTTGAACTGGGTAATTCATAAAGAAAATGAAATTTGTTGCTTACAGTCTCTGAGGATGGTAAGTCCAAAGTCCAGGGAACACATCTGGCGAATGTCTTGGTGGTGAGACAGTGACCCAGGGGTCTCACAAGGCAGAAATGGCAGAGAAGAGAGAGAAATATCTCCTCTTGCATTCCCCTTTTAAAGCCCTCAGAACCACCATTTTTTAATCCATTCACTAGGCATGGTCCTCAGAATTTAATCACCTCTTCAAGGCCCCACCTTGCAATTACCATGATAGGATTTCCCACCCTCTTAACAGTTACAGTGGGGATTAACTTTTGGGGGCCAGCATTATGCCCCTGGCTTCCCAAAACTCATGTCCTTTTTACATACAAATACATTCACTTCATCCCCAAAGTCTTAACTTGTTTCATTCAAAAGTCCAAAGTTCAAAGTCCCATCTGTGAATTTAAAACAAGTTATTTACTTCCAGGATACAATGGTGGTACAAATATAGGGTATATATTCACATTCAAAAGGGAGAAATAGGCCAAAAGAAAGATGTAATAAGTCCCAAACAAGTCCAAAACCCAGCAGGGCAGGTATTAAATCTCCAAGCTGGTGAATCACTATGTTGACTCCATGTTCGACATCCTCTGCACACTGGTGTGGGGGTTGGGTCCCCAAGTCCTTGGGCAGTTCCGCTCCTATGGCTTTCCTGTTCTCAGGCCACACTTCAGCACTCCAAGGCTGGCATTCCACTCTGGTAGCTCTACAGGTCTGGGGTCTCCATGATGGTCCCACTCTCATAGCTCCACTAGGAATGGCTCTGATGGGGTTTCTCTGCTCCAGCTCCAGCCCCACATTTCTGCTCAGCATCGCTCTAGTGAAGACTCTGTGGTGCATTCACCCCTGTGACAGATCTCTTCCTGGGACCCCAGGCTGTTCTATAAATCCTTTGAAATCATGGTAGAGGCTCCCAAGCCTCCCAGCTCTAGTATTCTGTGAGCCTGTAAACTTAATACCACGTGGATGCTGCCAAGGTTTCAAGTTTATATCTTTCAAAGCTGTGAGTCCAGCCACACCTGGGACCAATTTAGCCACAGCTAGAGCAGCAAAGCAGCCAAAGCAGCTGGGGTGCTGGTGTGGGCAGCAGCATCCCAAGGCGGCCCTGGGCAGTGAGCTCATGAAGGGCCCCTCAGGCCTGTTCCACAAGACTATTCTGTCTCCCTAGGCCTCTTGACCTGGAATAGAAGATGCAGCATCCAAGATCTCTGAAATGCCTTCAACATCTTTTTTCCTTTCTCTTCATAACCCCTTTCTTCTATACTGATCTCCTTAGCAATGATTGCTGGGCTGTGCCAATGCATTTTTCCCCTGAAAATGCCCTCTGCTTCTCTACCACATGGCCAGGCTGCAAATTTTGTGAGTCTTTATGCTCGACTTCTCTTTTATTTATTTATTTTATTTTTTATTTTTTTTCCTTTTTGTCTTTTTTCGTGACCGGTAACGGGATCGCAACCCTCAGTGTCGTGCCCGTACCGCGACCGGCAACGGGATCGCAACCCTTGGCGTCGCACCCGCACCGCGCTCAACCAGCGAGCGGACTGGTCTCTATATGGGATCCGAACCCTCGGTGGGAGCGCCACTGTGCTCCCAAGCGCTGCACTCTACCGAGTGTGCCACTGGGCCGGCCCTCGGCTTCTCTTTTAAATTCAGGCTTTACAACATGCCTTTGCAGCCATAACTCAGTGTAGTCTGTTACAAGTAGCCATGCAGCTTCCTGAATGTTTTTCTGCTTAGAAATTTCTTCCGCCAAATTCCGTGGGTCAGCACCTTTAAGTTCCACATCCCATAATACTTTGGGGCATGAAGAGAATGTAGCCAAATTCCTTGCCAGTTCATAGCAAGGGTAATCTTTGCCTCAGTTTCCAATAAGTCCCTTCTCATTTACATCTGAGATCTTCTCAGAATGGCCTTTACTGTCCATATTTCTATCAGCATTCTGCTCACCACCATTTAACCAGTCTCTAAGAAATTCCAAACTTTCTCTGTTTTTCTTGTCTTCTAAACTCCCACCAGCAGCTAGGCTTTTTCTAGCTTTTTCCTTCAAATTCTTCCAGCCTGTCCTCAACTCCCAGTTCCAAAGCCACTTCTACATTTCCAAGTATTTGTTATGAACAACACCCCACTCCTGGTACCAGTTTTTTGTATTAGACCATTTCTGTTGCTTATAACAAAATACTTGAACTGGGTAATTTGTAAAGAAAACAAAATTTATTGTTTACAGTTTCTGAAGGAAGTCCAAAGTCCAGGGAACACATCTGGTTAGGGTCTTGATGGTGGAACAGTGACCCAGTGGTCACACATGGCAGAAATGGCAGAGCAGAGAGAGAGATAGTTCCTCATGCACTCTGCTTTTAAAGCCCTCAGAACCATGCCCATGACCACCATTTTTAATTCATTCACTAGGCATGGTCCTCAGAATTTAATCATCTCTTCAAGGCCCCACCTTGCAATTACCATAATAGGATTTCCCACCCTCTTAACAGTCACAGGGGGATTAACTTTTGGGGGGACATCAACCCAAGGCAATGGGTAAGAAGCAGTAGGGCCTGGGGGCCTGCGGCCTTTGGAGTGGCCAGACATCCTAGGATTTGTGATCTTGAGGTCAGATGAACTGGAAGGACTTTATTTTTATTTTATTTATTAAAAAAAAAAAAAGATGAGTGGTAAGGGGATCTTAACCCTTGACTTGGTGTTGTCAGCACCATGCTCAGCCAGTGAGCTAACCGGCCATCCCTATATGGGATCCAAACCCGGGGCCTTGGTGTTATCAGCACCACACTCTCCCGAGTGAGCCACGGGCCGGCCCTGGAAGGACTTTAGAAGTCCTCTCTTCCACCCCCTTTTTTTTCAGTTGAGGAAACTGAGGCTTCCTGGGGGATGGATCTTGCCTGGAGCCATGGAAGAGGCTGGAACTAGAGCTGCCCTCAGGTGACCACTCAGATTCTGAAGAGACAGTCCTCTCCTTCCCTCCTTTTCTTCACTAACATTATTTAGGATCTACTGTGTGCTAGGCACTGTTCAAGGCAGTGGTAAACAAAACAGATACATTCTTGGCCTCTTGCAGTTTATGATCTATTTGTGGAGAAAGGCACAAAACAACTGAACAAAAGGATAAATCATGAAAAGGTGTGTTAAGGGCTCTAAAAGGAGAGAGCAGGATGCTCTGAGAGAGAATAATAGCGCATGTAGTTTAGACTGGGTGGTCAGAGAGGACTTCTCTAAGGAAGTGGTTGTTTACTGGAGAACTGAGGGGTAAATTTGTAGCAAAGGAAACAGCATGGAAAGGTCCTGAGTTGGGAAGAGCCTGGGGCCTGACAAACTGGTGGCCTTGGAAAGTGAACCAGGGTGAGTAGTGCCAGGTAAGGTTGGAGATATAGATGGGGCCAGATCCAGCTGGCCAGTTCCTTGCCAACGTGGAGTGGTGGAGAGGGGCTCACATGGGTTGGAGTCTGGGTTCTCTTCCTAGCTGTCCAACCTTAGTTACTTATTCAACCTCTCTGAGCCTCAGTTTTCTAACCTGTAAGATAGGAGTAATAACATGGTTCTGGGGATGAAATGAGATGCTGAGTCAAAGGTATCCCTCACAGAGCCAAGTATGGGGTAAATGTTCAATGAACAAGAGTTCCTGGCCTTCACCAGATGATGGACTGAGCCTTTGAAGTAAGTTTGGGGCATCAAGCTCCAACTCACACCCCTGAAGCCCCCAGGAGGAAGGTGTAGGATTCTGCAGGAAGAACAGCAGGGGGTCATCCTGATTTCTGGGGAGCTGTATGTAAACCTGCTCCCCCTGCTATCAGTGAGTACCCTAGCCTAGACTCAGGGCCATTTCATTGATTTTTAGCTATTTATGAAGTCCTTACTATGCAAAAATGAAAATGAATGATTGTCTGTTATATGTAATGATGGATGAAGCTCACAAACATAATGTTGAGCAAAGGAAGTCAGACTCAAAAGAGCCCATACTGCTTAATTCTATTTGTGTAAAGTTCAAAACAGGCAAATAAATCAATGGTGCTAGAAGTCAGAATGGTAGTTATTCTTGGAGGACTAGTGATTGGAAGGGGGAACAAAAGGGACTTCTGGGGTACAGGTATTGTTCTGTTTCTTGATCTAGGTGTTTGTTTCATAGGTATGTTAATTTCATGGATATATATTAAGATGTACATGTATATGTATGTTTTCCTATATGTATGTTATACCTTAACAAACAACCTTTAACTCCATTCCCTGCCTTGGTCTGTCTGGTCCCTGAAGCACATGTTTCTGATTCCTTTGGAAGCATTGTCAGTCCTTATCCTATGGGTAAGAGAACATCTGTAAGAAAAGCTTTGGATCAGAACAGGGTGCCCTGGCTCAGCATCCTGTGCTTGGCTGAGACCCACCTGGCCCTGGGTATCTGCCTGATTTTCTGGCTTCTAGCATGGAGTGCAGACACTTGGCTGTGCTTACACTTTTGGCACCAGCCTGCTTGGGAAGCTGAAGGTTGTCTGCTGTTCTTGGGAGGGTTTAGAGAAATGCTGGCCTGCAGATTTTGGCCTCTCCCAGCCTTGATAGCCACCAGTAGGGCAGAGCAGGGGAATATTAAAGCAGGACTCATGAAAGGAAACCTATTTCCCATTATTCTATAGATGAGGCTAAGATCAGAGAGAAGTGGCTTGTCCAAGGCCACACGGTGCCTTTCACATGAGCCCCCACTGTGAATTGGTGATGGAACCAGGGTGGGGACTGGTGGTCTGACTCCTCGTCTGGGGTTCTGGCCACCACACCATGAGGACCTGCAAAACACAGAATAATTTTTTCCTTTTAGTTGAATGCTTCTGGGGAGTGGAAAGAATATAAGATAGGCTGGGCTTTTCTGTTTGACTCTGATGGTAGAGTGGCAGGGTCAGAGTTAGTTAGGAGGGTGAGTATTTGGGAAAGAATACTGTTCCCCAGGGGGAGGACGCTGGTAGATAGACCTAGTGATGGTTTCATAGACCCCCTACATAGACAACAACTTCATGTCCAAGATAGAAAGTAATTTAATGTAAGCAGCATCTAATGATCAGTGATTCCTTGTTTCCTATACTTTGATTACTTTCCTTTACTTAGGTTTTCTTTACTTATATTTTGTATTAACATAAAATCATAAAACATGACTGTTGAACTGGATCTCAACAAGAACTTAATCCACATCCCCCATTTTATAGACAGGAAAGTGAGGCCCAGAGGGGGGATGTGATTTGTCCAAGGTAACAGAGCAAGCTGTGTAGGAAGTGGAGCTCAAGGGCAGGTCTTTTTCAACTATACTGTGCTGGTTTAAACAAACGAACAGACAAAAATGAATCTATACTTACATTCATCCTTTATCCACAGCTCCCACCTCTCGCAAGGATCTTACTTCACCAGTACCCCACATGTCCCTTCGTACCCATCTCCTCTGTCCTGATCAAGACAGCAACATCCATAATTGCCATCAGTTAGCAGAGGCTCATGTGTGCGAGGCACCCTGTTGGATACATGACCTGAAGAATCTCCTGTAGTAGGGACCAGAGACTTGGACCAGGGAAGTAGCCACTGTACTCGAGCCTCAGCCTTCCCAAACAGAGCTGAGGAAGTCCCTGGAACAGCCATATTGATGGGGCTGCCTGCCAGACCTGGGTCTCCCGATGGAATCATCTGTGGTTAAGACCACCCCCACACACTCAGACTAGCCAGGGCAACCTCTTTGGGGAGAGAAACAAAAACCTCCAGGAAGTGTGTGGAGCTCAAATTTACCCAGGCTGGGTTTAATAGCCCAGTCCAGCCACTAAGCTGGACTTAAGTGTTTGGGTTTACCTGTCTCAGTCCTTGGGAAAAGAATCTCTAAGGTGAACTCTTAAACAAAGGGGCTTTTATTATCTCTTTTTAAGTTAAAAAATTTTTTATTATAGAAGTAATGTATGGTAAATGTAATAAAGTTATGAAGAGTATAAAGTAAAAAGTAGAACTCCCTCCACCCTTCCTCTGAATCTAACACCCCAGAGGTAGACTTTAATGATAATTCTGTTGACTTTTAGAACTTTTCCAAATAAAGCAAGTTTGTATGTGGACCCCAGTGGGATCACACAACCAAAACAATCTACAGCTTGCTCTTTTCACTTAATGATAGATTTTGAATAACTTCTTACAGCAGTGTACATAGATCTGTGAGTTGTATTTTGGGTGGAAGGTTGTTTTTTGTTTAATAATAAATTTAAGATGACAATTTAAGCCAATAAAAGACCAGCAGCCTTAACTCAGCAGCTGTTTTTATTTCTGAGTCTTACCTTCTGATCTTTCTTTCTTTCTTTCTTTTTTTATTTATTGTCATTGGTTTTGAATATTCATGAGATACAAAGCTGATTGTCATCCCTCGTGCCCAAGATGTGATGGCCAGATTCATACTGGCAGCATGCCTATTGGGTCTTTCTCACACCTGCATTCCAAGGGTCTTTCTCACACCTGCACACCTCCTCCTCTTTTGTGTCTTTGTATGCACACACCTTTGCATCGAGCCCATGTTCCCCCAAGTGCTAAGCCACGGAGGCAGTTGGGGAGGCCCAGGGCAGCACCAGTGGCCCTGGGAGGGCCCAGTGATGAGACTAGACCTGTCTCACATTTGTTTGTCATGGGCTGTCAACTCTTTGAGTGCGGGTCCACATCTGCTCTCCTCTTTTGAGCATCAATACAGCACTAAGACAGAGGCCAGAAGTCCCCAAAACTTCTGTGACTTATCTTTGCTCTTGCTGTTCCCTCACTCTCGGAATTATACTTTTCCTTCAAGGTTCAGACCCTGAAAAAACCTGCCATGGCTCACCCCATCCACCCACTCCCTTGTGTCAGATTTAATTACCTCTTATTCTGGATCCCCCTCTCTATTAAGTGCTAATGTTGTCATACCTCACATTACACAAAAAGGTTTCCTTGGTCATCTCCCTCACTGGACCGAAGACTGGACTTCTATAGACTTTAGCTTTTATCCACTCATCTCCCCTGCTGTGGTGTCCAGCCCAGGCTTTTCACACTTGATAAGTGCTTAACACCTACAGACACCTACAAGTTTACTGCAGAACTATCTATAACCTCCTTTGAGTTAAATATGAGGCAGAAAACCTCAGCCAAGCCCCCAACTCTCATAGGCCCTGGAATCTGTGAATGTCCAGGATTCTGAACACAAAGTGGGAAACAAAACACAAAAGTTGCTTCCATTTACTGGACATATATTATTGTATTTAATTCTTATAACACCCTGNCAGGATGCTCTGAGAGAGAATAATAGCGCATGTAGTTTAGACTGGGTGGTCAGAGAGGACTGCTCTAAGGAAGTGGTTGTTTACTGGAGAACTGAGGGGTAAATTTGTAGCAAAGGCAACAGCATGGAAAGGTCCTGAGTTGGGAAGAGCCTGGGGCCTGACAAATTGGTGGCCTTGGAAAGTGAACCAGGGTGAGTAGTGCCAGGTAATTAAACAAAACAGATACATTCTTGGCCTCTTGCAGTTTATGATCTATTTGTGGAGAAAGGCACAAAACAACTGAACAAAAGGATAAATCATGAAAAGGTGTGTTAAGGGCTCTAAAAGGAGAGAGCAGGATGCTCTGAGAGAGAATAATAGCGCATGTAGTTTAGACTGGGTGGTCAGAGAGGACTTCTCTAAGGAAGTGGTTGTTTACTGGAGAACTGAGGGGTAAATTTGTAGCAAAGGAAACAGCATGGAAAGGTCCTGAGTTGGGAAGAGCCTGGGGCCTGACAAACTGGTGGCCTTGGAAAGTGAACCAGGGTGAGTAGTGCCAGGTAAGGTTGGAGATATAGATGGGGCCAGATCCAGCTGGCCAGTTCCTTGCCAACGTGGAGTGGTGGAGAGGGGCTCACATGGGTTGGAGTCTGGGTTCTCTTCCTAGCTGTCCAACCTTAGTTACTTATTCAACCTCTCTGAGCCTCAGTTTTCTAACCTGTAAGATAGGAGTAATAACATGGTTCTGGGGATGAAATGAGATGCTGAGTCAAAGGTATCCCTCACAGAGCCAAGTATGGGGTAAATGTTCAATGAACAAGAGTTCCTGGCCTTCACCAGATGATGGACTGAGCCTTTGAAGTAAGTTTGGGGCATCAAGCTCCAACTCACACCCCTGAAGCCCCCAGGAGGAAGGTGTAGGATTCTGCAGGAAGAACAGCAGGGGGTCATCCTGATTTCTGGGGAGCTGTATGTAAACCTGCTCCCCCTGCTATCAGTGAGTACCCTAGCCTAGACTCAGGGCCATTTCATTGATTTTTAGCTATTTATGAAGTCCTTACTATGCAAAAATGAAAATGAATGATTGTCTGTTATATGTAATGATGGATGAAGCTCACAAACATAATGTTGAGCAAAGGAAGTCAGACTCAAAAGAGCCCATACTGCTTAATTCTATTTGTGTAAAGTTCAAAACAGGCAAATAAATCAATGGTGCTAGAAGTCAGAATGGTAGTTATTCTTGGAGGACTAGTGATTGGAAGGGGGAACAAAAGGGACTTCTGGGGTACAGGTATTGTTCTGTTTCTTGATCTAGGTGTTTGTTTCACAGGTATGTTAATTTCATGGATATATATTAAGATGTACATGTATATGTATGTTTTCCTATATGTATGTTATACCTTAACAAACAACCTTTAACTCCATTCCCTGCCTTGGTCTGTCTGGTCCCTGAAGCACATGTTTCTGATTCCTTTGGAAGCATTGTCAGTCCTTATCCTATGGCTAAGAGAACATCTGTAAGAAAAGCTTTGGATCAGAACAGGGTGCCCTGGCTCAGCATCCTGTGCTTGGCTGAGACCCACCTGGCCCTGGGTATCTGCCTGATTTTCTGGCTTCTAGCATGGAGTGCAGACACTTGGCTGTGCTTACACTTTTGGCACCAGCCTGCTTGGGAAGCTGAAGGTTGTCTGCTGTTCTTGGGAGGGTTTAGAGAAATGCTGGCCTGCAGATTTTGGCCTCTCCCAGCCTTGATAGCCACCAGTAGGGCAGAGCAGGGGAATATTAAAGCAGGACTCATGAAAGGAAACCTATTTCCCATTATTCTATAGATGAGGCTAAGATCAGAGAGAAGTGGCTTGTCCAAGGCCACACGGTGCCTTTCACATGAGCCCCCACTGTGAATTGGTGATGGAACCAGGGTGGGGACTGGTGGTCTGACTCCTCGTCTGGGGTTCTGGCCACCACACCATGAGGACCTGCAAAACACAGAATAATTTTTTCCTTTTAGTTGAATGCTTCTGGGGAGTGGAAAGAATATAAGATAGGCTGGGCTTTTCTGTTTGACTCTGATGGCCACACCATGAGGACCTGCAAAACACAGAATAATTTTTTCCTTTTAGTTGAATGCTTCTGGGAAGTGGAAAGAATATAAGATAGGCTGGGCTTTTCTGTTTGACTCTGATGATAGAGTGGCAGGGTCAGAGTTAGTTAGGAGGGTGAGTATTTGGGAAAGAATACTGTTCCCCAGGGGGAGGACGCTGGTAGATAGACCTAGTGATGGTTTCATAGACCCCCTACATAGACAACAACTTCATGTCCAAGATAGAAAGTAATTTAATGTAAGCAGCATCTAATGATCAGTGATTCCTTGTTTCCTATACTTTGATTACTTTCCTTTACTTAGGTTTTCTTTACTTATATTTTGTATTAACATAAAATCATAAAACATGACTGTTGAACTGGATCTCAACAAGAACTTAATCCACATCCCCCATTTTATAGACAGGAAAGTGAGGCCCAGAGGGGGGATGTGATTTGTCCAAGGTAACAGAGCAAGCTGTGTAGGAAGTGGAGCTCAAGGGCAGGTCTTTTTCAACTATACTGTGCTGGTTTAAACAAACGAACAGACAAAAATGAATCTATACTTACATTCATCCTTTATCCACAGCTCCCACCTCTCGCAAGGATCTTACTTCACCAGTACCCCACATGTCCCTTCGTACCCATCTCCTCTGTCCTGATCAAGACAGCAACATCCATAATTGCCATCAGTTAGCAGAGGCTCATGTGTGCGAGGCACCCTGTTGGATACATGACCTGAAGAATCTCCTGTAGTAGGGACCAGAGACTTGGACCAGGGAAGTAGCCACTGTACTCGAGCCTCAGCCTTCCCAAACAGAGCTGAGGAAGTCCCTGGAACAGCCATATTGATGGGGCTGCCTGCCAGACCTGGGTCTCCCGATGGAATCATCTGTGGTTAAGACCACCCCCACACACTCAGACTAGCCAGGGCAACCTCTTTGGGGAGAGAAACAAAAACCTCCAGGAAGTGTGTGGAGCTCAAATTTACCCAGGCTGGGTTTAATAGCCCAGTCCAGCCACTAAGCTGGACTTAAGTGTTTGGGTTTACCTGTCTCAGTCCTTGGGAAAAGAATCTCTAAGGTGAACTCTTAAACAAAGGGGCTTTTATTATCTCTTTTTAAGTTAAAAAATTTTTTATTATAGAAGTAATGTATGGTAAATGTAATAAAGTTATGAAGAGTATAAAGTAAAAAGTAGAACTCCCTCCACCCTTCCTCTGAATCTAACACCCCAGAGGTAGACTTTAATGATAATTCTGTTGACTTTTAGAACTTTTCCAAATAAAGCAAGTTTGTATGTGGACCCCAGTGGGATCACACAACCAAAACAATCTACAGCTTGCTCTTTTCACTTAATGATAGATTTTGAATAACTTCTTACAGCAGTGTACATAGATCTGTGAGTTGTATTTTGGGTGGAAGGTTGTTTTTTGTTTAATAATAAATTTAAGATGACAATTTAAGCCAATAAAAGACCAGCAGCCTTAACTCAGCAGCTGTTTTTATTTCTGAGTCTTACCTTCTGATCTTTCTTTCTTTCTTTCTTTTTTTATTTATTGTCATTGGTTTTGAATATTCATGAGATACAAAGCTGATTGTCATCCCTCGTGCCCAAGATGTGATGGCCAGATTCATACTGGCAGCATGCCTATTGGGTCTTTCTCACACCTGCATTCCAAGGGTCTTTCTCACACCTGCACACCTCCTCCTCTTTTGTGTCTTTGTATGCACACACCTTTGCATCGAGCCCATGTTCCCCCAAGTGCTAAGCCACGGAGGCAGTTGGGGAGGCCCAGGGCAGCACCAGTGGCCCTGGGAGGGCCCAGTGATGAGACTAGACCTGTCTCACATTTGTTTGTCATGGGCTGTCAACTCTTTGAGTGCGGGTCCACATCTGCTCTCCTCTTTTGAGCATCAATACAGCACTAAGACAGAGGCCAGAAGTCCCCAAAACTTCTGTGACTTATCTTTGCTCTTGCTGTTCCCTCACTCTCGGAATTATACTTTTCCTTCAAGGTTCAGACCCTGAAAAAACCTGCCATGGCTCACCCCATCCACCCACTCCCTTGTGTCAGATTTAATTACCTCTTATTCTGGATCCCCCTCTCTATTAAGTGCTAATGTTGTCATACCTCACATTACACAAAAAGGTTTCCTTGGTCATCTCCCTCACTGGACCGAAGACTGGACTTCTATAGACTTTAGCTTTTATCCACTCATCTCCCCTGCTGTGGTGTCCAGCCCAGGCTTTTCACACTTGATACGTGCTTAACACCTACAGACACCTACAAGTTTACTGCAGAACTATCTATAACCTGTTAGCTTTTATCCACTCATCTCCCCTGCTGTGGTGTCCAGCCCAGGCTTTTCACACTTGATAAGTGCTTAACACCTACAGACACCTACAAGTTTACTGCAGAACTATCTATAACCTCCTTTGAGTTAAATATGAGGCAGAAAACCTCAGCCAAGCCCCCAACTCTCATAGGCCCTGGAATCTGTGAATGTCCAGGATTCTGAACACAAAGTGGGAAACAAAACACAAAAGTTGCTTCCATTTACTGGACATATATTATTGTATTTAATTCTTATAACACCCTGTGAAGTAGTTATTATTCCCATTTTACAGATGAAGAAACTCAATCCCAAAACATTAGGTAACTGGCTCAAGAAATACAGACCTACCTCATCAAGGAGGACCGAAGTGCGAAATTTCACTCTGTGTGGTGATGCAGCAAATCTCAGAGAAAGTCAGAAATAAAAGACAAACTTTTCTGGGCAGAGCCCTGGCCCGGGACTTGTGTGCTTCTCCGATCACACACATGCTTGTATTTGCTGCTGCTGGGAAAGTGAAAATGACTGACATGGTAGGAATCTGCTGCCCTCCCATCAGTGTCTGTGCTGAGTACTAACCATCCTTCCAGAACAATGTGAGTGGGCTCCTCTTCCCATTTCTCAGATGAGGAAAATGAGGCTCAGAGAAGTTAAATAATATACGTGAATACCTAATCACACGGTCTGAAAAAGGCAGTCAGGATTCCATCCTAGGTCTGTCGGATTGCGAAGCTCATACTCTTTCTGTTGTACTATGCTAATTCCATAATTTAATCGAAATTAATCCAGGAGGTTCTTCAGAGGTCATCTGTTCTAGTAGAGGCTCAGGGTGGCTGGGGGTGTGTGGAGGTGGTGGTGGTGAAGGGACTTACTGTGGGTCAGAGGGTTTTATCAGTAAAGGGGACCGGAAGCAGAGGACAGGAGGCAGGGCAGATGCATCCATCCTCGTGAGTATGTATATGTCTGTTCTCTAGGTCATTATCACAGTTAACAATGAATATTCTCAGGCACTCACTATTTGTTGGGCACCACGAAGAGCTTAAGGCTCAGTGGGTCCTCTCCTCAAAAGCAGATGAAATGAGAATCGAGTGAAAGGGACTAGAATGTGGGCTTTTGGAGGGACCCCAGAAACAGGTGTCAGGAGTTCACAGGAGGAAGCCATCACCCTCGCTTCTGCTCTGAACTGGGTAGGGCAGCTTCTCACGGTCTAATCCCAGAGATAGGCGGCTATCCACCTTGAGCCAGGACTGAGGTGCAGAGGGACTGGGCTTGGGCAAGAGAGGGAGAAGGGATGGGGCTGCCCCGGGGATGACTTCAGAGGGCCCTGGGTGACAGAAGCTGTGGATGAGGGAGGGAGGCGCTATCATCACCCATTGTTAGGAAAACAAAGCACAAAGCCACTCAAACAAAGTGGCTGCATCGCCCATGCTTTGGTCAGAAGCTCCACAGACAGTGCACGTCCTTTGCCCTGAGGATAGGTCTTCTGGAGCTGGGTTTGCCTTAGGAAAACTGTAAGAGCTGGAGGGAGGTACTTATGTGGGGGTCTTTGAAACCGTTACGGGGCACCTACCGTATATACTTTCTTTTCTACTGATTGCCAGTGTGTAAATTTTGCATTGTGTTGTTTTTTGACTCAACGCGTTTTTTATTTATACCTTTACATATATCCAGAGTTCATACACTTAAACTTTTTTTTTGTTTTGAAATAATTGCAAATGTAACAGAAAAGTTATAAGAATCACCAAATTCCCATATACCCTTGACTTAGAATATACCAATTTTTAACATTGTGGCATCTCTCTCTCTCTCTCTACCTCTCCCTCCTCTCCTTCTCTCCCCCTCCTCTTGCCTTCTCTTTCTCCTTTTCTTCCTGCCTCCTTTCCTCTTTTCCTTTCTTTCTGTCTGCCGGGCCATCTGTCAATCGTTTCTGAATCATTTGAAAGTAGGTTGCTGACATTGTGCCTCTTCATGCCTTAATACTTCACTATGAATCTCCTAAGAACATGGACACATGGATATTCTCTTTCGTAACCACAATACAGTTGTCAAATTCAGGACATTTAATACTGATATAATTTTTCTTTCTTTTTTTTTTTTTTTGTCTTTTTCCGTGTCCGGCAACGGATTGCAACCCTCAGTGTCGCCCCCGTACCGGACCGGGACCAGCAACGGGATCGGCAACGGGATCGCAACCCTCGGCGTTGCCCCCGCGCCTCGCTCAGCCAGTGAGCGGGAACCGGTCTGTATGTGGGATCCGAACCCTCGGCGGGAGCGCAACCACACTTCCCAAGCGGCGCACTAGCACAGTGCGCCACCAGGCCGGCCCCTTCTTTCTTTCTTTTTTAAAAAATTTTTATCTGAACTATCACTATTGCTCCAATTTTGTCAATTTTCCCATTAGTGTTCTTTATAGCAGTTTTTCTTCCTACACTGTAAGATCCAGTGCAGGATCATATGTTACATCTCGTTGTCATATCTCTTTAGTCCCCTTAATCTGAAACAGTTCCTCAGCTTTTCTTTGACTTTCATGACTCTGACATTTTTGAATCCTGGCCTTTTAAAAAACGAATAGATACAGTGCATATACTTTTGCTAACTTCATAGTATCCTGCTATGTAGGCATTCCCAATTTATTTAACTTTCCCCTGTTGTTTCTCACTGCTAAAACTAATAGTGCTCCTGTGAACATATTTGTTTAATTTCCTCTCTTTCATTATTTCTGTTGAGTGTATTCCCAGAGGAAGCACACCAGGTCAGAAGTTATGACTGATTTGCTTAATAGTTGAAACTAGAAATACAGAACCAGCTTACAGTGTTACTGGCATGTACTTATTTCCTTATGCTTTTGCCAATACTCTTTCATTGTTTTTGTGTATTTTTGGTAAAGAGATTTGTAAAGATACATGAATATTTTCACTGTGGGGAACTTTAAAGTGGCTAAAGTCTTCTATGCCTTCCCCTTAATTCCAATCCTTATGCTCTCTGATACTTTACTTTTTTTCATGGTGTTTATGTTTCATTTTCATTTCATTACCTTCTTATGGGTAATTTGAAGTTCCAATAGCAATACAAGGTATACATGGCAAATATAATAATTCCCATTTTGTAAGTGATGAAAATGAGGCTCCAAGAATGTACCTGACCTGGGCCAGTCAGGACGAGAAGCAGAGCTATTCCCTGCAGACTGAAGGTGTTGCCTTACTCCCCAGAGGAGAGGGGATACATGGTCTCGGGAAACCCTAGAACTCCAGCCAAGAGGTCTGCTTCTTTGTCTCTGCTTTTAGAAGCTGACTGAGAGGGTTCTGTTAGGAAACTTTCTGAGAGAGCACTATTGAGGGAGGTAGTCCTTGGGTGGGCGATGCTTTCAAGAGGGCAAAAGAGAGAGCACGTGTTCTTCCCCTTGCTGGGAATGCCAAAGTGAAGGGTCAGAGGCACCGCATCACCTCAGCTGTAGTAAGCACCCCAGGGCTCTGTCAGTGCAAGGGGATGTTGTGTGAGACCCTGCAGCTTCCAGGACTTCCCACAGTGGTGATGGGTACAGCCTTCAGTCTCTTTTCTGGAGAGTGCTCACCACCCCAAAGCAGCCTTCAACAGGCTTTAGAACCCAAGAACTTTAACCTGCAAGGGCTCCTACATTGTCTAGTCCAGGAGACGGAAAATTATAGCCGTATGGCCAACATCGTGCTCTACCATTGGTGTGAGAATGGCCCTGGAGCTAAGAATGGGTTTTACACTTGAACATTTCCAATCGATTTGATGATAGGGAACACTAATTTTGGACCCTAACAATTAAGCAAAATGTTATCTGCCTCCCCCGCAATTTTCTATTCTTCTCATTGAAATACTTGTATTACAAAAAACAGAACAGAACGAATCTCAATTTTTTTTTTTTCCCCTTTTTGTCTTTTTTCGTGACCGGCAACGGGATCGCAACCCTTGGTGTTGCTCCCGCACCTCGCTCAGCCAGTGAGCGGCCGGTCTGTATGTGGGATCCGAACCCTCGGCGGGAGCGCCGCCGCGCTTCCCAAGCGGCGCACTGTAGCAGTGCGCCACCGGGCCGGCCCTCAATTTTTATTATATATTTTCAGTTTCATCAATTAAAAACTTGTGGAAATTTCTTTTTCTCCCTTTTATATAAATACCTACATAATATCCTAAATTTTGCTTTGTGGCCTTTTAGTTCCTCAAATATTTACCACCTGGCCCTTTGCAGAAAAAGTGTACCTACTCCTATTCTGCTCCAGTAGGGCTTACTATTTAAGCAGCACAACTTTTAAAAAGTAGATTGTTATGACATGGGGGCCAGGGTGTAAACAGATCAAAGTGAAGGTGCAGTGTTGGGAAAGGGGGAAGGGGAGAGCAGATGCCCCCCGACCCCTGTCCTGCTGTCCCTCTCACAGTTCCCGAGGAACCTCCAGGGACTCAGGGCTCTGGGCAAGCTCAGTTTCAGAACCACTGTCCACCTAGGTCAGTCCTGCCCTCTTCAGAGAGTGGCTGGGGTGGGGAGAAGGGAAAGGAGCTCTGGGTGTTAGGATTGTCTTCTCTACACCTGGCTCTGCACTAGGCACTGCGGTATATTACCTGGCTTAATCCTCTTGCAGCCCTGTGGGGTGGTAGGTATTTCTCTCATCTTAAAGATGGGGAAACTGAAGCTTAGAGCACTTAACCAACTTGGCCAAGGTAAGTGTCAGAACTGGGATTTAAACCCATGACTTCTGACTCCTGGTTCGGTGTTCCCTTTGAGGTACCAAGTTGTCTAGGATTTTCTTTCTGTCTGTGACCCAGAGAACAGGGAAGGAGGTGATAATATTGTTTAGTGCTCTTTAGTCAGAGGGAGGGGAGGGCAGGGGGCAGGGGTATACTGGAGAACCTGCTGAGAGCCCCATTGTCCTGTGTCTAGTCCATTTCCAGGGCTGATACTGCCTCCCTGCTCATCTCCATCCCTTGCTGCCAACGTCTAACCCTAAGGCCTTGGGACTCTGATCTTGAATTCTGAGCTACTTGTTCCTGGTGGCCCGGCCACAGGGCCTCGAGAGTGATGAAATATACTTCCCTCCTTGGGGTGAAGTGTATTTAGCACCCTGGGGGCAAGGCCTACCAACTGGAGAGGAGGACTTGGCTGCTGAGGGCTGCAGTGTGGCTGTGGTTGGTGAAGCATTCCTACCAGTCCACACTTTGGAGGAGCCTGCCTGAGAGAGAGACAGGGCAGGGGGAGATGGGCAGCTGAGAGACTCAGACAGGAAGATGGGCTCAAGACAGGAGGCTGAAGAACCCCAGGCTGGCAGTGACAGCTCTGGGCACTGGAGTCACCAGGTCCAAGTCTGATCCTGGCTCTGGCCCTGTGAGCGATTTGATGCCAGGCAGCTTTGCTCCCATAGGCTCTGTTTCTTCACCTTAAGATGGCCACTATCTCACAGGGTGGTTGAAATACCACATGTGGAATCTGAGTATCTTCATGTTTTCCTGCTTTCTGGGGTCCCTATCCTTTAATGTCCAAATAAGTATAATGAGCATTCCATTCCAGGGCAACAGGAAGTCCTGTTTCCCGACCCAGCCTTTCTGAGTCTCCCCAGGGAGTGCTCACATCCTTCTCAATGCCTCGGACCCTTGGGACTGGAAGGCCACCTTCCTCCTTCAAGACAAGGCTGCATTCCCTCTATGACCCTGTCTCAGGCATGGACCCAGGCCATTTCTGAATCCCTTCCTCACCACTGAAACCGAGTAAACTGAGTTTCATGTAAGGCTTGGGGGTGATCAGAAGAATTTCTGCAGAGAGAAGGGGAAGGCTTAGAATTGGGTAACAGACACCTCTGTTCCCTTCACTCCTGACCTCTGCCATGATGGCTTTCCAGGACCCTACACTAGGCCCCAAGTCTACTACCATCCTGTGTACTTACCACTCAGGGGAGACACCCCTTTTCTTTCACATAGAGGTAGTTAAACTCCTTGTTGTTGAAACCTCTCCCTGATTGGACCCTGGACCTCTCTTTTGCAGAACCAAAGGCCCTTTAAAGTTTTTCCCCAACAAAAAAACTATCTCTGCCTTCCACACAGTGGAGTCTTCTGCCTCTTTGAGCAGGTGGTAACAGCTTTGAGCAGCTTTCAAAATAGCACCTTTTTCACTCCTGCCACAGATCGAAGGGATATAGCCTGGCACATGGGAAGTGCCCAGCAAATGGCCACAGACCCAGCATCATTACCCTAAAGGCCCAGTGGTCAGCTGTTTTGAAGAGCTTACAAGGGAGGAGCTGGATTGAACTGCTTCTCCTCTGTTACCCCATTCGATCATGAGACTCCCTGTCTGAGGTAGGCAGACAGGTGGGAAGACATTGTCCCCATTTTAGAGATAAGGAAACAAAGGCACAAAGACCCAGCACCCACTCTTGTGAACAGGGAGGCCAGGTGAAGAGATATGAGGCTGTGTGTCCACAGAGGTTTGTAAACACAGGTCCAAGTAGCAATCTTGAAAATATTTCTTAGAGAAAGAGTTTTATTATTCACCTTCAGAGCCAGCTAACTCTGCAGCATTTCTAGAGTTTGGGGTCATGAAATTCTTTCTGATGTCTCACCTGAGCCCTGATGTAGGGTCCTTCCTGGGGTCCACACGTATCTCTGAGAAGATGTCAGCTCCTTGCCAATCAAGATACACTGGTAGGCCCTGGCAAAGCAGGCCTGGCTCCACCACCTCTTTCCCCAGTTGCTGGTGCTGCTTTCCTCTGGGAAGGTCTCTGGGCCAGGCCATCTCTGTGGGGCAGCTGAACCACCCTTCTCCACCACACAGTTAAGGATCTGTTCCTCAAGCTCAGGGTCAAACCTGAGTATGAATCCTGGATTTACTACTGACTGCTTGTGTGACCTCAGGCAAGTTACTTTACCTCTCTGAGCCTTGGTTTTCTCATCTGTGAAGTGGGATACATACCACCTACCTTATCAGGCCAGGATTTGAACCTAGATCTCTCCTAGCTCTAGAGGATTGTATTAGTCCATTTCTGTTGCTTATAACAACATACTTGAAACTGGGTGATTTAGAAAGAAAATAAAAGTTGTTGCTTACTGTTTCTGAGGCTGGGAAGTCCAAAGTCCATCTGGTGGTGGTGACAGTGACCCAGAGGTCTCAAATTGCAAGATGGTGGAAGCAGAGAGAGCAGAGAGAGAGAAAGACAGACTCTCTTCTTCTTTCAAAGTCCTCAGAACCACGCCTCTGACCACCATTTTTAATCCATCCACTACTGGATGGTCCTACAATCCAATCACCTCTTCAAGGCTCCACCTTTCAATTATCATAATAGGATTTCCTACCCTCTTAACAGTCACAGTGGGGGCTAAGTTTCTGATACATAAAACTTGGGAGACACAATTCAAGCTTCAGGGAGTTTTGAGGGGATATAATTCAATCCAAGGATTTTTTTTTTTTTTTTTTTTTTGTGACCGGTAAGGGGATTGTAACCCTTGGCTTGGTGTTGCCCGCACCACGCTCAGCCAGTGAGCGCACTGGCCATCCCTATATAGGATCCGAACCTGCGGCCTCGGTACTCCCAGTGCCACCGCGCTCCCAGCACCCCACTCTCCCAAGTGAGCCATAGTTTCAGCCCTTATTTTGTGCCTTCTAAGAGCCTACGGTGAGGTTGCAGAGGCAACAAACAAACAAATGAAAACAACACAAAACCACAAAAATATCAGGCTTGATAGCAGTTCAAGAGCTGTCAGAACACGGTACAGCCAAAAGATCACCCAGACAATACATGTGATGCTGGTTCAGAACAGGGAGCTACCTCCATGGCCTGGCACAGCCAGAGAAGGTTTTGGGAGGTGGGGCTAAGTGCAGCACTGAGGGCTGTGTGGAATTTGGATAGACCAAACAGGGAGGATGGGCATTCCAGGTATAGATGGACTTGAGCTCCCCAAATGGACAGGAAAAGGCAAAGTGGGTAGGGGTGGGTGGGTCCCCTGGAACTGGATGACAGGTTCTGGTAGGGAAGCAGTGGGTGAACCCAGAGTAGCAAGCAGAGGGTGGACAAAAGGCTAAGCTAGCCATTAAAGTTTTTTAAATTTTATTTTATCAATATACAATGTAGTTGATTTTTGTGTCCCTTTACCAATTCCTCCTTTTCCCCCTTCTCTCTCCCCCCTCCCCCATCAGCATCATATCTGTTCATTTGTCTTAGCAAGTTCAAGAAACTATGATTGTTATGTCTTCTTCCCCTCCCTCCCCTGTTTGTTTGTATATTTATTTATTTTTTTTTTAAATTTTTTTTTAAAGATGACTGGTAAGGGAATCTTAACCCTTGACTTGGTGTTGTTAGCACCACGCTCTCCCAATTGAGCTAACCAGCCATCCCTATATAGGGATCCGAACCCATGGCCTTGGTGTTATTAGCACCACACTCTCCCAAGTGAGCCATGGGCTGGCCCTTATTTATTTATTTTTATTAGTTCCCACGAATAAGTGAGAACATGCAGCATTTATCTTTCTGTGCCTGGCTTAATATAATTTTCTCTAAATCCATCCACATTGCTGTGAATGGTAGTATTTCATTTTTTTTATAGCAGAGTAGTATTCCACATTTTCGTTATCCACTCATCCGATGATGGGCATTTAGGCTGGTTCCAACTCTTGGCTATTGTAAATAGTGCTGCAATAAACATGGCAGTACGGGTATCCCTTAGACATGATGATTTCCATTCCTCTGGGTATATACCCAGTAGTGGAATAGCTGGGTCATATGGTAGATCTATCCATAATTGTTTGAGGAACCTCCATACCATTTTCCATAAAGGCTGCACCATTTTGCAGTCCCACCAACAGTGTAGGAGGGTTCCTTTTCCTTTGCATCCTCACCAGTATTTGTCATTCTCAGTATTTTGGATATTAGTCATCCTAACTGGAGTGAGATGGTGGTTTTGATTTGCATTTCCCAAATGCTGAGTGATGTTGAGCATTTTTTCATGTGTCCATTGGCCAATCATATGTCTTCCTTTGAGAAATGCCTATTCAGCTCCTTTGCCCATTTTTTAATTGGGTTACTTGTTTTTTTGCTGTTAAGTTGTTTGAGTTCCTTGTATATTCTGGATATTAATCCTTTGTCAGATGTATATTTTGCAAATATTTTCTCCCACTCTATTGGTTTTCTTTCCACTCTGTTAATTGTTTCTTTAGCTGTGCAGAAGTTTTTTAGTTTGATATAATCCCATTTGTTTATTTTTCCTTTGGTTGCCTGTGCTTTGGGGTTGTATTCATAAAGTCTCTACTCAATCCTACTTCCTGAAGTGTTTCTCCTATGTTTTTTTTTCAAGGAATTTTATTGTTTCAGGATGTATATTTAATTCTTTAATCCATTTTGAGTTGATTTTGGTATATGGTGAGATGTATGGGTTTAGTTTTATTCTCCTACAAATGAATGTCCAATTTTCCCAGCACCATTTACTGAAGAGGCAGTCTCTTCCCCAGTGTGTAGTCCTGGTGCCTTTGTCAAAGACTGGATGGCTGTAGGTGTATGGGTTGATTTCTGTATTCTCTATTCTGTTCCATTGGTCTGTGTGTCTGTTTTTATGCCAGTACCATGCTGTTTTGGTTCTATAGCTTTGTACTATATTATAAAGTAAGGTAGTGTTATATACCCAGCTTTATTTTTTTTTTTGCTCAGGATTGCTTTCACTATTCATGGTCTTTTGTTATTCCATATGAAAGTTAGAATTGTTTTTTCCATTTCTGAGAAGAATGTCATTGGAATTTTGATGGGGATTGCGTTGAATCTATAGAGCACTTTGGGTAGTATGGACATTTTCACAATGTTAATTCTTCCAATCCAAGAGCATGGGATACCTTTCCATCTTCTTATGTCCCCTTTAATTTCTTTCAACAGTAGTTTGTAGTTCTCGCCATAGAGATTTTTCATATCCTTGGTTAACTCTATTCCTAGGTACCTTATTTTTTTGGTGACTATTGTAAATGGGCTAGCTTTCTTGATTTCTTCTTCTGTTAGCGCATCGCTAGAGTATAGAAATGCTGCTGATTTTTGCGTGTTGGTTTTGTATCCTGCAACTTTGCTGAAATCATTAATCAACTCCAAGAGTTTTTTTGTAGAGGCTTTAAGCTGTTCTGTACATAGGATCATATCATCTGCAAACAGGGACAGTTTGATTACATCTTTTCCAATCTGGATGTCTTTTATTTCCTTCTGTTCCCTGATTGCTCTGGCTAGTACTTCCAACACTATGTTGCATAGGAGTGGTGAGATTGGGCATCCTTATCTTATTCCTGTTCCTAAGGGAAAAGCTTTCAGCTTTCCCCATTCAAGATGATATTGGCAGTGGGTTTGTCATATATGGCTTTAACCGAGTTGAGATACTTTCCTTCTATACCTAATTTATAGAGTCTTATGAACAAATGTTGAATTTTGTCAAATGCTTTTTCAGCATCTATAGAGATGATCATATGGTTTTTGTCTTTGATTTTGTTGATGTGGTATATCACATTCGTTGGGTTGCATATGTTGGACCAACCTTGCATACCTGGGATGAATCCCACTTGATCATGATGTATAATTTTATGTATGTGTTGCTGTATTCTATTAACTAGTATTTTATCTATATTCATCAAAGATATTGGCCTGTAGATTATTTTATAAAAACGTTTATTTCCCAAACACTTCTCTTTTTTTTGTTTTGTTTTCCTTTTTTTTGCATTTGTAATTTTTATTTTTTTCATGATAATTACTGTATTTATCATTACACAATGTAATCATTTTTTGTGACCCTTTGCTGATTTCTTACTAGCTCCCCATCCTACTCCCTACCTCCTCCCTCTTCCCCTTTCCCACCTCTGATGGCCTCAGTTGCATTCTTCCCTTTTGAAAGTTCAACGAATTATTGTGATTGTTTTATCTTTCTTTCTTTCTGTTTTTGTTTATTTTATTTTTTCAGCTTGCACTTATGAATGAGGACATGCGGTATTTCTCTCCCTGTGCCTAGCCATTAAAGCTTTAATAGTATTGGTGGGCCGAGCCCGTGGCGCACTCGGGAGAGTGCGGCGCTGGGAGTGCAGCAGCGCTCCCGCTGCGGGTTCGGTTCCTATATAGGGATGACCGGTGTTCTCAGAGCGCTCACTGGCTGAGCGCGGTGCGGCCGGTCTCAAAAAGGACAAAAAAAAAAAAAAGCTTAATGGGGGTGGGGTAGGAATATGAATGATTTAATTTTTGTTCACATATTTTTCTGTGTCTTCCAAATTTAAAACATTAACATGTGTGTCTGATGTCATATAGAACAAATAAATTGCTTTTTAAGAATTTCATGCTCAGGAGTTTGGACTTTGTACTGGCTTTGATCTGAAAAGTGTCAGAAAGAAGCGTTCATGAGATTGATGGAGAAAGAGGCATGGGAGACTGGCCAGTGAGGAACTAAATGCTGTAAAGAATGTGAGATGATAAGGATCTGGAAGCTCCTCAAGGGAGGGGGGAGGCTTCATTGTCTTGTATCTTTCACACAGAAAGAAAAGACTCAGCAAACCCTTGCTGAAGGACTAGTAAATTAGAATGGCAGCATTTAACAGGGAAGGTAAAGAGATGGTGAGGATTGTATACTGGACCTACAGTACCCATCTCTTTTGCCAGAATAATTGTGGCAGAGATGTCCCAAGGGTTTTGGAAAGAGTCATTTGTCATGACACCGTCTTAGAATTTGGACTGAAAGGGCCACAAGAAACCACCTGTCTAACCTCTTCAATGGACAGTGAGCACTTTAGGATAATTTTTAAATTTTAAATGGTCTACTCTTCACAGAAGTATTCACCATGCACAAGTCCTTCTTTCTTGGGCATTAAAAAAAAGCAATTTGACTTTCCCAAAGTCCACCTTTTAGGGAACTTGTCTGTTGGGTGAAGTGAAGTATACTTGTATGTGTTATAGCTCAAGTCCTAATGCTGCCTTTAGGAAGCTCTTCTCAGAAATGGCTGGGAAAGTTTTGCCTAATGCTTTGAAGAAAATGAGAAAAGAACTAACTGAGAAAAGACTTGAACTATTTACATGTTAATAATTGGAGGTGCTCATTTAGAAATAACAGTATTATACATTTACTTTTGTCTCTGCGAGATTTCCCAATAGCCTATACCTATAGCATTGCCAAAATTAGCTGATCCTTGTTGACATTAACCAGCATTTGGATGATTAACCTTGTAAAGTTGTATTCTGTGCCTGTAGGTATCTTTCTAATATGTTTACCTTTCCGTTTTGTTGCTATCTTAGTTTCTTCTTTACAAGGTAAGTGCTTTCAGACCAATGTCTAGGCCATGTCTTCCCTACACAATGTCTGATACACAGTCAGGACTAAGTGGCTGGCAGATTAAACTGAAGGATGTGGCTAACTTAGTCTCATTAATTTGCCCACTCCACCATCCAAACTTACCTCCCAAATACTTCCTAACCTTTCTCTGCTCTAGCTATCCTGTCTAAGCCTTTTAATGAAATGTTCTTTTCCTCCTCCTGAGCACCTTCTCTCTTACCTCCTTTCCTGTCTCCCACTTACCTAGTTCTACTCAGCCCTCAAGTCCAATGACATTACCTCCTTTCCCTCTGAGGTCTTCCCATGGGTTCTTCCTCCCAGCCCCATCCATCTCTCCAGCTTTGAGCCTCCATAGCCCTCAGAGTCTGTGCCTCATACATCATTGTTCTGAAGTAGAAGGGTTTCTCGGGATTCATTCTGTATTGCAAGCTGACTATGAGCCCCTTGAGGATGCGGCCAAGTTTTATCCTTCTTAATGTGCCTACCACCTCTTGCATACAGCTGGATCTAAAGTAGACACCCAACAAGCCAGGGGCTGGTGTAGCCACAAGCTAAGCCGAGCCAGTGCTGAGTGTGTGTCTATAAGCCCAGGAGAAGGTAGAAATACAGCAGCAGCATTTTCATCAAGATCTTGCTGAAATGATCTTCTTTGTTTTCTTGCCTGGAGGGGGCAGGGCAGGAGAACAGGCCAAGTGTGCAGAGCTGTTTGACATCCTAGTAGCTATACAGAATGCTCACTTGTGCTCCCTCTTGTGTGCCAGAATCACCCCACATCACAGCATCTTTCTGTGCTGGTGTGAGCCTGGTGGCCTCTGTTCTGCTCTTGCTTCTCCAAGGAGTGACTGAGCCCTGTTCTTTGAACCCAGCTGGAGTGCCTACTCCCAGGGAGAGAAGGTCCCAGGGCTTCCCTTGTGGGGAGGGCCTGCTCTCAACTGAGGAGAAAGATGAAGAGAAGTTCTGTTTCCATGGAAGTTCCAGATTGGGGTTGTGGCTTTCTTGGGGATATTTAAGGATAAGAGGAGTAGAAAGACTCATCTGTGATATCTGGGCCATCAGCCATGGACTTGGAGTAAAGAACTTGATTCAAGTCCCACTTTGGGTACCAGTTTGTTGTGTGGCCTTAGCAGGGTACTTTCCCTCTCTGGGCCATGCAGTGTTTTGGTGGCAGAAGTGGAACCTGAATGCAGATTTCCTCACTCCAGGTCCTTTGCTCTTTCCACCACTCCACAGAAACACTACAGGCATTTGGTATCATACCAAGTCACCTATCCTTTCCTTATTGACTTATTCTTTTAGTACCTGAGGTGCTCTTGGGAACAGGAACTTTCTTGCAGAGGCTGACCCCAAACCATGATTCTCCTTCATTTCCTTTCTACAGATATTTTCCTTTAAGCCTCAGACTTCCGTGGGTTACTCAGTGAGTATGTCTCTTTTGGCAACTACAAGTTCTTTCCAGAAGAGGTGGGCAAAGTAGGGCAACTTTGGTGAAGCAATTAATACCCTCCCATAGTTGGTGCTTAATAAAAATTTGTCATTTAAATGAATAAATAAATGAATGCCAGCAGGAGGCAAGGGAATTAATGTTGGTCTGGTATCATCTTAATTATTACTGCAAGAGACTAGGTGACTCTTGGGAAGATTCCTTTGTGAAATTGACCATCTCAGAGTAGCACTTGTCCAATTTATAGTCCTAAGGAAATGGGTTCTGACTCCCACTGCCATCTCAGCTGTTTCTCCATATTGATGCATTCAACGAGACTGTGCAGTAAAAGAGAGTGCTGGTATGGGAGCAAAAGAGTCCTGGCTTTGGTTCTTGAGCTGCATGTGCTTAGGCAAGTTTTTTCCCCCAGCAGGGCCTCAGTTTCCCCATCTCTAACATATAATTGCCTTCTAGCACTTAGCCTCCTGCAACTTCATGATTACGTGAAGCATCCTTGCTGAGCCAGAGGTGCCACTGAGACCGCTTCTGCTGAGAGTAGACAAGGCAGATTGACACCAAGTCTGTGACTAGTGCCTGTTTTAGCAACATGGCTAGTAAATATTGACTCTTTGGCATGAAAATGGAAAGCAGAGATGACTGTTAACTCAGAGGGTAGAAGTTCACTAACCCCTGATAAGACAAGATGTCGTTATACAAGGTTGAGGTGTGTCACTAGGAAATACGTTGTTTTGGGGTGGGGAGAATGAAAAACCAGACCAGAAAGCCTTACATGGGCAATCAACGGCTGCTATCCTATCTATGCTGGCTGGCTTACTCATTTATTTGATTTTAAATGAATGGATACTTCCATAAATACAGGCATATAGAAAAAAGGCTGAAAGACATACACCAAAAGTTTCACTGTGGCATTGGTGAAATTGCCATGTTATTTATTTCTTTCATATACTTTTCCTATTTCCCACACTATCTACAATGATCACATATTACTTTTATAAACCGAAAAGGGTAATGTATTAGAAATAAAATAATTTTCTTTGAAGAGTCTGAAGGAACTTGTACCTTCATTCAAGTACCTCAGACCTTTATGTTTTGCCTCCTGGACACTGCATAGTACCATAGCTATCAAGAGAAGAGAAAAGTCCACATAAGAGAAGCTGCTCTTTTGAATGAACCCTGATCTAAATGTGTTTACTTATTGATTTGTACCCATAAAAGCAGAATGTGGTGGGAAAAAATTCCAGTCATTTAAGATTTCAGGATTTTTTTTCCCTAGGTAAACAAGACACTTAACTGCTTTGAGTGCTTTCTCTTTGCCTGCCCTGCACTCCACAGCAGTGAGGCCCCGCTCTGCCCAGCACAGGCAGGTCTGAGAACCAAGCACCCTGGTCAGCGAGCTGAAGGTAGGAGGAGTCAGGTATGGAAGAGTGACTAGGTCTTAGAATTTAGAGCATAGGGGTTGGGGTTGGGGGTGGATTGGCATTATAATAATTACCACTGATTAAGCACGAACCGTGTACCAGGAGCCTTCCATATGTTATTACTAACCTTACAAAACTTTGTAGGATAGGCATTAGCTACCTTTTAGGGATGGGGAAACCAGGGCCAGGAGAGTCACTTCTCCAAAGTTCCAGAGACAGGCAGTAGCAGGCCCTGGATTCAAACCTGACTGCAAAGCATTTGTTCTTTCTACCATGCCAGGATGCCTCTCAAGGGATCCAGGGTTTTGCATTAGAGATTAGAACTTCTAAAGGAAGCCTAGCTAACAAACGAGGTGTATGCAGTTTCCATCCAGGACCAAGGACCTCTGGAGAAAGAGACAGCCCCAAGTGTAAAACATGGGTGAGCAGCTGCAGGTGGGATCCTGGCTGTGTCAGCCCTGAGCACAGGACAGGGTGTGTCTGCCCTCCTCAGCTCTGGGGCAACCCAGGGGGCCAGTTGGCCTGGGCTGTGGGACCACACGAGCCATGGTACAGGTGGCCTCCTTTGAGAGTTTCCTTCTGGCCAGTCAGGAGGGCCTTTTATCTGCTGACTGCTTTTGTGGTGGGGGAGGCCATTTGTTCGGGAACGGCGGGTTGCAGTGTGGGGCTATAGAATCAAGACCTGCAGGTGAGGGGAAGTTGGACTCTCGGACTTCTTTGTACCTGGTTGATTAAAACAACCAGTAAAGGATTTTAAGACTGTTCAGCTTTTTAGCTGGATTAGTAGAGCTTATTTCTGTGTCTCAGGCAGAAATTCCCTCTTTGGGCCCGCAGGCCCTGTCCTCAGCCCTGGGACTGGCCAGGAGCTCCCTTCCTCTCCCACCTCCACCGGAAAGCCCTCTTACCCGCAAACTGTAACTGAGAATGATTGTGTCTGCCCCTGTCACCAGGTTAAGGGCCTGCCTTCTGAGAAAGAGTGCCTTGGCATTGGATTTCACCAGTTAAAGCTGGTTTCCACTTATTTTATTTTCTTAGGAGAAAGGATGTGTATTTTAGGGGAGGGGCTGGATTGTGGTGGGTGGTGTTTTTAAAAAACTATTTTTTTGGCCCAAGCAGTTGAGTTGATTGAGGCCCAGCAGCACCCATTAGGGAAATGGCTTATCTTGTGGTTCTCTAGAGTTGTGGCTAGAATATTTTTGATTTCCTGGAAAAGCCACGATTTTGTAATTTGATGCAGAAGGTTTCACAGTTACAAAAATTGAAAGGAACGGTGGTATTTATACTCTCCTCCTTCTGGCCTGGGAGTCTGCCACACCATGTCTGGTTTTTGACATGGTGACAATTGTAATAATCACCTGTATTTATGTGGAACTTTACAGTTTACAAAGTACATTAGCATACATTATCTCATTCGATTCTCACAGCCACATTTCTAGGTAGGCAGGGATAATTGTTGCTCTATTACGGAAGAGAAAACTGAGGCTGTGAGAGTTTGAGTGACCTGGTCACATTACTAGGAAGAGGCAGCCTCAGAGCTGAGCCAAGGTTTTCTGACTCCAGACCAGGAAAGGCAGGGAGGCTTGCGCCTGATTTAAGGTGTGAACCTGCCCACATCCTGCGATGTGGGCGGTCTGGACACAGGGAGATGTGAACATCTCAATACCTCACTGTGACTGTCCTAGGCCTGGCAGGACCACCTCAGTGGAGGACGGGACAGCCTTTGAGTTGCAGTTTGGGGCTTTGTGTGGTTCTCTGTCCTCTTCCTAGGCCTTCCTTGGCTGTTGTCTCTATTTGGTCTTTACAGCTGCCCTGTGCAGCCGTAGGGTAGGTGGATGCTATTATCCCTATTTTACAGATGAGGAAACTTTTCAAGAGATTGGGTGACTCACTCAACATCACTTATTCATTATTCATAAACCAGATATGTACTGGGTGCCTATTAGAGGTATGTAGGGGACTGAGGTTGCAGCTAGTGACTGGGGAAGGAGAGACTCGAGGGTAAGTAAGAACAGGGAACACAGTAGGTCCTCAATTACTCTCTGCTGAGTGAGAACCCTTGAGGATAGACCGCAGGCTGTGGATCTCTTTGTATCCACCACAGCAATGAGAACAAGGTGGATGTAGACCAATGTTCCAGAAAAAGTTTGTTATGATGTAAATAATGGTGATGATAATTGTTACCATTTATTGTGCTCATGTTGTATAGCAGAAGCTATGCTGGCAATTTACATGCTCTATTTCTAATTGTCACAATAACCCTGTGAGGCGGCGATTATTTACCCCACTGTACAGATGATAACACTGAGGCTCAGAGAGTTCAAATCACTTATATCCCAAGTTACCATGGGATTAAAATCCAGGTCTCTTTGACTGCAAAGCCAGAACACTTTCTACTGAACAACACTGCCTCCCTGTGATAGAGGAATCTGAGAAACTTGCTGGAAAAGGATGGTGCCGGTTACTTCGGGGAAGCTCATGGATAAAGAGGGTCAGGTGTGGGGAGGCTCAGGTGGGTGGTCAGGACCATGGCTCTGGGCAGAGACTTCTGTAGGAGGCTGTGCACCCTGCTGGGGGCAGGCGGTACCTGAGAGAGAAGAGGGTGGAGTGGGGTGGGCATCCTGGTCAGGGCCCTTGTGTCCAGGTAGTCTGAAGTTCAGTAGCCAGGCCTCCCTGGGCTATGTGAGCCCTGAGAGCAGAGGCTACCTTGTCCTCTTGGATGCCTTCCTGAAACCCCCCAGCCTGCTTCCCTGTGCCCGTTTGCCTACTGTATTAGTTTCCTGGGGCTGCCACAATGAATTATGACAAACTGGGGTGGCTTCAAACAACAGAAATCTATTCTCTCACAGTTGTAGAGGTCAGAAGGCTGACATCAAGGTGTCATCACAGTGGGTTTCTGTGGAGGCTCTGAGGGAGAATTGGTTCCATGCCTGTCTCCTTGCTTCTGGTGGCTGCTGGTAATCCTTGGCATTCTTGGCTTATAGACACATCACTCAGAACTCTGCCTCCATCTTCACATCTCTTTCTCCCTGTGTGTCTCTGTGAATGCTCCTCCTTTGTCCAATCTCTCTCTGCCACACCTGCCATTGGATTTCAGACCCACCCAGGTAATCCAGGATGATCTCATCTCAAGATCCTTAAATAAATAACATCTTCAAAGACCCTTTTTCCAAATAAGGTCACAGTCACATGTTCTGGGTGTTAGGACATGGACATAATCTTTTGGGGAGCCACTATTCCAACCCACTACACCTCCTCACCCCTGTTTCCTCTTGGAGTTGCCTGAGACCTGTGGAGTCAATGCACTCACTGCAAGCTTGGCCCTTTGCCAACAGCAGCTGCCTGCCCTGCCCCCAGCAGCACCCTGAGCCTTATGGTCAAGTGGATCTTGGCCCCTTGTGGATCACCAATGGGAAAACCTTGTGTAAAGCACTCACAGAGCTCTGGGATTAGCTGCTTTCAAACTTTAGAGCAGTAATTCCTACCTGGAACATGCTGCCCTTGTCCCATGTGGCATAGGCAGGCAAGAGAGTGTCCTTGGCATGGCAGAGCCCCATGGATCTACCAGGCTATTTGTTCTGCCAGACTGCAGCTGGCACAGATCCCTGACCATGCAGTGCCCTTTCTTGCTGCCTTACTTTTACTTAGCACCCTGTGAAAGTTCACTCTTCTCTCTTCTGCCCAAATCTCCTTGTCCTTCCCTGCCCACCTCCTCTTAGGATTTTTCCTTACTACCACATGCCTCTTGGTCCTATACTATGCATCTGGTAGTTTCTCTGTCCTCCCTCAACTGTGTCATGTCTTGTTTTTATTTAATAGTATTAAATTTTTGAGGGATCAGCTCTTGTTTTTCCAGTTAGATGTAAGCTCCCAGCAGGTAGATACCTGCTGACGCCCCCTTGGCCACTCAACTGGCATAGGAAAGTGTGTGGTCTCATCCCATCTCTGTTCCTAAGTCGTTGGGTGACTTTGAACAAGTTAGCAACTTCCTGAGTTTTTATTTCTTCCACTGGAAAACCAGATTCTCTCGACGGTCTCTTGCAGGTTGAACATTGTGTGATTATCCCAACACTCTTAAGTCTCTGAAGGCTCAGGTCTGATAATGGCAGGGTCTGGACCAACATGAATGTTCTCTCTGTGGCCCAGGTAGGGTCAGAGATACCCACTCCCCCAGCAGAGCTGCCTCTTCAGGTAATATTACTAAAAAAAACAAACTGCAGGGCCGGCCCCGTGGCTCACTCGGGAGAGTGTGGGGCTGGTAGCTCTGAGGCCACAGGTTCGGATCCTACATAGGGATGGCTGGTGCGCTCACTGGCTGAGCGTGGTGCAGACCACACCGTGCCGAGGGTTGCGATCCCCTTACTGGTCAAAAAAACAAAAAACAAACAAAAAAACCCCTGCAGGCTGGACCACTTCACAGAGAAAAGTGTGGTTCTCTGGGTCAGTGAAAGCCATCTTGAAGCCTAGTTAGAGGGAAACCAAGTAAATAAACACTTGACCTGAATTGGTGCAACCTCAGCGAGGACTCAGGCAGCCGAGCCTCCTGGCCCAGAACCCTGGCTGGAAGGTATTTCTTTCTGGCAAAGCTTCCAGCCTCACCCAGAAAAGATCAGGGCCTCTCCCATTTACTAAGTGAAATGACTAATTAGTCCTGAAGCGAGAGATTTCTATCTGCTCACTATGGTATCTTGATGTATTCATGTGCGGCTGAACACCTACAGGGACTGGGCCCTTGTTTCCTGTGACTTTGATGTGATATGCAGCCAAATGTATTTTTCCAGAATGGATAATTTCTCAAATCCAGCTTACTTTCCCAGTTGCTGCCAGGAAACCTATAACTCTGGTCACTTAATAGCACCCTCTTTCCTGGCTCTGCAGTCATTTTAGAAGGAATGCATTCTTATCTGGGCCTTGGCTCCTTCTCTGGCAATGTGGGAGTTGGACTAGATGGTATCTCAGGGCCTTTCCAGCCCGTAGGTTCTTTACTTTTAAATTCTTGCCCCTTCTCCCGGCTAAGCCTACTGTTTTCTTAAAGTATTTGCTTCTCTAGGACTGCATGCAAGGTAATCAGAGACATCTCAGCTGCTTGGAAGCTTCTTGCCTGGTTTCACTTTTCTGCCCAATTACTAAGTCATAAAGACATCTAATGTGGTGTAAGATGTTAGTTTCTGGCCTCTTAAAATCACGCAGATTCACTTAATGTCTTCCAACTTGCAGGCTCCTGACTAAAATCTCAGTAACAAGGAACAAGGTCTCAGCCCCTGTGTAGAGGTAATGGCAGGCTTACCCCATCTCCATAACCCCACACAGAACCTGAGGGAGTTAAACCTGTCTCGCTTTACAGGACATTTGAAGTGGTATTGTGACTGCCTCATGCACTCTGCTATGGGATGAGTTAGCTCCTGAATGATTTGGTTGCCACCTTGTGGATTGTCTAGGGGTCAGGGTGGCAGGGGTCTCAGACCTCCTTACAGGGACTAGACTGGTAGGGATGGTCATCACTTTACTTCTGTGTATTCTTTTTTGTCTGTTTGACATTATGATCATATCGAAGATCCCATTTCCCCCAATTAAATTATAGTGTAAACATTTTTCTCTGTCATTCCCTCTGTAAATAATTTATTGACCATGTAGTGTTCCAGATAGAATTTTTAACTTGATCATGTTTAACTTTTACAGTTTAAAAAGAAAACTAGTTAATAAAAAAATCAAATAGTACATTTAAAAGTTTTCTCCCAAAAAATAAAAATAAAAATAAAAGTTTTCTCCCACCATCCTCCTGAGCCTCTCTAGTACCAATCCTCAGAAGTGACCAGTGTTAAGTTTCTTGTGTATCCTTCCAGAAATTGTCTATGCATATACAACCATACATATGCATATTCTGTATTTTAAAAAATGTATGTAGGATCAGATTATACACATAGATGGCACCAGAAGTTTGTTCTGCAACTTGGTTTTTTAGTCTTGTGCATTTTCCCCAATCAGTGTGTGTATCATGTCATTTTTAAGAGCTGCATAGACACCTATTATGGATTAATTAATATAACCAGTGCCCTGTTTGATAGACATTTAGTTTGTTACTGAAGTGAGCATCTTTTTGCATATGTCTGCATACCTCATTTACTCATCTTCTATCTGCCAAGTATGTTTTTAGGCACTGAGGATTTAGCAGTAAACAAGACAAACTCTTGTGTCACCCCTGTACCAGTAGAATTGTCAGATAAATTCTGGAAAGTAGAATTCTTGACAAACCGATTTATCGCATTTATTGAATGTAAGACATATAGAATTTTTTATTAAGTGTATTATAAATCAGTGGATGCCTGAAACTTTCTCCCCTCCTCTTGCCCTCGGCCACAGTATTGTCAGCCTCTCCCCAGCCTTCCAGTGGTTAATGGGCCCAGTGGTTAAAGTACTAAGGCTTGGGACAGTCTCTATTGCAGTGATAGTTGATGATAGTAAAGTATGTTTGCCAATACTTTTAAGGTTCTTTAAGGTACAGCTTTGCAGTGTGTCCCCACAACTGTGAGGCAGTCAGAGTGGCTGGTTTGCATTTTATAGGAGAAACTGGGGCACAGAGAGGTCAAGGTCATTGGGGCTGGAAAGGGTTCCTAGCTCTTCATGAAGCTGGCTAGTGGCAAAGCAGAGCTGAGGACACAGGAAGATGGGCTCTACTTCAAGGGTTGCTAAGAGTTTCTGTCATTTAGACAAACTGGAAGAGGAGTTAAGTTTTTTCACTTGTAGAAACAGTTTTAGAGGACTTAAACATTTCATGATTTCACTTAGAGCTGCACTAGGTAACCTGGCAGCCACCAGTCATGTGTGGGTATTTAAATTTAAATGTCATGAAATGTAAGTCCTCTAAAACTGTTTCTACAACAGATATGAAGTTGTTGAGAGGGAGGGGGGAGAGGGAAGAGGGAGGGAATTTTCGGTAATGGGCCACCATTATCAACCACATTGTATATTGACCAAAAAAAAAAAAAAATTAAATGTAAAGTTATTATAATTAAATAAAGTTAAAAGTTCCTCAGTGCACCAGCCGCATTTCAAGTGCTCAGTAGCCACATGTGGCCAGTGGCTACTGCATTGGACAGCATAAATACAGAACATTTCCATCATCCACAGTATTGACTTTGAGTGTCCATAAGGCAATAGCATTATTTTTCTCTTAAACACTTGAATATTTGTGGAAGGGATATTTGAGATCATCTTCACTTTCTAACTTTTAGGGAAAAGGAGACTCACAGGTGGGAGGTGACTTGCTGCCTGAGGTCACTCAGCTAGGGGTGCAAAGCCACAACTACAGCCAGTCCTCCACCTGTGTTTTCTCCACGCCAACCTGCCCCTTTTATCCTGAGGATCTCTTCGCACATAATCTTGTCTATTCCCTTGCCTGGACCACTTTCTGATCTGGAGGGTTCAGATTGGGTGCCTGTCATGAGCAGATGCCTTTGCCAAGTATTTCTAGGTGTGCATTCTTTCTGTGTCCCCAAGACTGGGAGACCACAGAGTGAGTTGACCACCTCCACATGGGGTTGCTGTACCCTGTAGATTCTCTCCCAGGACTGCAGGCCTCCCCTTGAACCTTCTTCTGATGCTGTCAGGACAAGCACCAGAAGTTTATCAACAAGTTTATAGGGAGCTGGGCTGCTGTTCTGCAGACAAACCCACCCCACCCAGAGATCTGCAGAGCTGGGGCAGGTGCTGAGGGATGAGGGCGTGTGAAGCTTGTCTTCTTACGTGAGATAAAACCAGAGATGCTAGCATACTGATCCAGTGTTTTCAAAAGTTGGGGTGGGTAGACAAATTAAAGACAAAACCGCTGTAGGGACTTAGAACAATTAAAGTGCAAACTCTGAAAATCAAGATGATTGAGAAACCAGGCTGGTGGGACCTTTGCCTGAAGTCATCTTCTGGAGTTATTCAGGGATGAGAGATCACAGGGTTAAGACTGATGGACAAATGGGGAACATCAGCACGTGGAAAGGGCCAAGAATTCCTATACTCATGCCTCATAGATTTTATCTTCCACTCAACCTTTTGCTCCTTAAAACTGTAGTTAGGAAAACTGGCAGGCAGTACTAAGCAGTCAATAACTATTATTATTCCTGTTTTCATTAGTAAGTATGAGGAGTAGAAGTAAACAGAAAGGCGTGAGTTAAAAATCATACCATCCGGGCCGGCCCGGTGGTGCACTCGGTAGAGTGCAGTGCTTGGGAGCGTGGCGGCGCTCCCGCCGAGGGTTCAGATCCCATATAGAGACCGGTCCGCTCACTGGTTGAGTGCAGTGCAGGCGCGACACCGAGGGTTGCGATCCCGTTGCCAGTCACGAAAAAAGACAAAAAGGAAAAAAAAATCATACCATCCACAATCTTTAGAGGTAGAAGAAACTGTGCTTCCTGGTATACCAGGATATTCCTGTTGTGTGTTTACGCTATTGGTTCTGAAACTTTAGTGGCCTTCGGAGTCACCTGGAGGGCTTGTAAAAGCACAGATGCTGGGCCCCACCCCAAGAGTTTCTGATTCTGTAGGTCTGGGGTAGGGCCTGCTAATTTGCACTTCTAACAAGTTCCCAGGTGATGCTGATGCTACTGGTCTGGGGATCAGACTTTAAGAACCACTGGCTTATAGTGTCAGGTGCTACAGAGAATTCAGTGCAATAGGTTTAAATTTCTAAGTCCCTTTTACAAACCCTCCTACTCATGCCGCATCTTTGCTGGCTGCCTCTGTACCACCCAGAAGCCACTCTTGTCATTTCTAGTTATGACTTTCAGATTTTCAGTTCTAACCATTGCTAAGTGTTGAGCTTCTACAAAGCGCCTCTCACAGTGGGTGCGGTGGGTCACACGGACGAAGTGTAAGACATTGCCCTGCCCTTAAGCAGATTAATCTAGTTGGGGATGCAGGAAAGACAAACACAACAAAGAAAAGGGCACAAAAAGATAATTAAGCATACTCAACTTCAGGAGCTGACACATTCAGAGGTGAGGATCCCTGGGGGCGTTGGCATGGTCAGGGAAGACTTCCAGGAGGAGTCGGAACTTGAACTTCAGCAGGGTTAGAATTTGTAGGCAGTAGGCAGAAGGCCCACTGGGATAGGCAAACAGGGCTAGCAGAAGCCTGGAGGTGGGGATGAGTGTGTTGGGCTGTGCCTGCTGGGAAGTCAGAGTAATTGGGTAAGTAGAGTGGGGCCAGGTGGTGAAAGGCTCCTGGGGGCCAGCCAAGGAGCTCAGGCTTGATGGGAAGGGGAGAACAGGTCTTGAGTAGAGTAGGATGTGATGACATCAGCGTTTTAGGAAGACAGGCTGGGAGATGTGTGAGGTGGACCAGGAGTGTGGGTGGAGACTGAGGACAGGAGCACTGATCAGGAGGTTGTACTAAGTATATTGGTCTGTAGAAGTGTAGCTCAAGAGGGTGGCAGGTGATGAGAGTCCATTTGGAAAGCATGCATTGCAGACCTACTGGGTGTCCATCACTATATTAGGTGCCTGGGTATACAAGGATAGGTAATTATAGGCTCTGCCCTAGGACCTAACAGTTGAGTGAGGAAGAGGAATATATGTAGAGAGGATTTCAGTACAATGTGCTGAATCCCATGATGGAAGTATGCATGGGAGGTGAAAATGGAGGAGGGCCTGCTGTCCAGGACACAAAGAACATTTCAGAGGAAAGGTCAGTGGTGACTGTGTACATTCTGGCTGACTTTCTTGTGCCTCCTTTTGACACAGAGGAGGTCTTTTATTTGCAGACTGAAAGGAGGTGCTGCTCTTTCATCCCTGTTGACTGTAAGGCCCTTGGTGACCCTGCCGCCCTGGGGCCTGTCCCCGGAATTCACCCGTGATTGGGTAATGACAGTGTACTGCTGTGCTGGTTGAGGGGTGTCCATTCAGGTGTTTCTTTTTCTCATTTCCTTACTGTTAAAACAACACAGGAATTTTTTTTTTAATTTTAATTTTTATTGAATCAAAATTGATTATACATATTTTGGGGTTTCAACACTGAGATATGTTGATCAAATCAATATTACTAGCATATATATTATTACAAATTGTAATTATTCTTTATGCCCCTTGCCCAATCTCTTCTCATCCCCCTTTTCTCCCCCCTCCCCCATCTAATCACCCTAGATTTCTTCTTTCCCTCTGAAAGAATAATGGTTGCTCTGTTGATTTGCTGCCCAAATGATCTGTCCAATGCTGAGGCATGATCAGGTCCCCCAATACAATCATAGAGCAGATGTCTCTTCTGTCACTATGAAAAGGGCTCTGTGGAGACAGACATCCTCCTCCTTTCTTTATCTTTGCTGGTGACTCTCCTTGTGTCAACTCACTCCAGTGGCTGGTGAACCATCTGTGTGGTGGTTGGGGCGTCTAGCCGCCTTCGCGGCAGCCATGGCTATCGTGGTGGCTGTGGTGGGCCACCCACATGGAGAAGATGTTTTTGGCCTGCTCTGTGGTGCTGTCAGTGTGCCTGGTTGTAGAGAGTGTCTGATCCCCAGTTCTATGCCTGGGGTCCACGGGCAGACCCAAGGCACTGGTGCGGTGTACCTGGTGGTAGGAGGGGGATCTGGTCCCCTTTTCCATGCCCCGGGTCTCAGGGAAGGCCCCGAGGCACTGGCACGGTGTGCCTGGTTGTGGGAGGGGGTTCTGGTCCTCAGCTCCATACCCTGGGTCCCTGTGTGGGCCCTGGGGTACTAGTGCAGGGTGCCTGGTTGTGGGATGGAGGCCTGGTCCCCATCTCCATGCCCCAGATCCCTGGGTGGGCCTCGAGGTACTGGCAAGGTGTGCCTGGTTGTTGGAGGGGGGTCCACTCCCATTCTCCATGCCTTGGATCCTCAGGCAGTCCTTGAGGCACTGGTGCGGGGTGCCTGGTTGTGGGAGGGGCATCCGGTTGTCTTCTCCATGCCTTGGATCCTTGGGCAGACCCCGAGGTGCTGGCATGGTGTGCCTGGTTGTGGGAGGAAGGTCTGGTCCCCTACTCCATGCCTTGGGCCCCCAGGTGGGGCCCTGAGGCACTGTCACAGCATGCCTGATTTTGGGAAGGGGTTCTGGTCCCTGGCTGCTAGCCCTGGGTCCCTGGGCGGGCCCTTAGGCATTGGTGGTATGCCTGTATGTGGGAGTGGGGTCTGGTCATTGGCTCCAATCCTCGGGTTCCCAGATGGGGCCCTGAGGTGCTGGCGGTATGAATGGTTATGGGTGGGGGTCCTGCCCCTGGCTCCATGCCTCATGTCCCCTGGTGAACCCCAAGGCATTCATGGTGTGCCTGGGTAGGAACTAAGTTTTTGTCCTTTGCTTGCTTCTAAAATGGGGGAACTTCCTGTGGGAACCAGTACTTGAGCTGTGTGGTTGAGGTTAATTGCAGCTTTGGTGCTGTTTCCCTAGGGAAGACCTTTTGTGCAGCTGACTGTTTAATGGTTGACCTTATAGGTACTTCTGGCTCTCCAAATACTCGGTGCACCAGGGTTGTGTAGAAACTCTGATTTGGGCCTGAATCTTTTCATCAATCTGCACCCCATGCAATTCTGCATTCCTGACCAGTCTCCTCTGAGCGTTCCTGCACTGATTGGGGGGCGGATTGGCTGTCCTTGCTGTGTCCCTGTGTTCTCCTGGTGGGCTCATCTCCCCCAGCGCCCATGCTCCAAACACTTCTCATGGGACGGGCCCTGTGCTGGTCCCTAGCAATGACTCACCGGCCTCTGATGGCTCTCCTTTTTCAGCTGTTCTGGCTCCTCACGCCTGCATGTGTCCACGGGAAATTTGTTAGTGATCTTGTTGTCCTGCGGGCCACCAAAGTCCTCGTCTCCCCTTCTGCCTCTAAGTAATTCCATCTAAAGGGCACAGCTGCGGCTCCTGCCGGCTCCTGCCGGCTCCTGCTCCATGTGCTCCAGCATTAAAGCAGCCATGGCCCAAAATGCTGAGAGCAGTTTTTTCTTTCTCTCTTCGTGGTTTCTCCTCCTTCATGAGTTCCATAGGTCTCCTCCTCTTCACCTGAGCTCCAGTGGCCCCAGCTTGGCTGATGTTGCATTTTTATAGTTGTAAATTCATTGATTTGTGGGAGAGAGTGACTCGGGGGACCGTCTATTCCACCATCTTGACTGGAAACTCAACACAGGAAATTTTAAAAGGAAAAATTTCACTCCACTGTTCATCATCCTCACACACTTTTGCATCTTCATTCTCTGCTATTTTTTGGCCAATATATGCAGAAGAACCTACATACTAAGGCACAGTTGACATCACTTCATAAAAGCATGTGAGTATTTTTATGGTTCATTTTTTAAAAATAGAGATACAATTCACATACCATAAAATTCACCCACTTATAATGTATAATGCATTTTTTTCTTTTTCTTTTTAAAATTATTTGTAAATGTATCCATTTTATGGATATGTCACATTTTATTTATTCGCTCATCAGCTGATGGACATTTGGGTGTATAATTCTTTGTATGTGGTGCTAGATGGCATCTATCAAACCCTGTCACATGCCCCAAGCTATTTGATGTGCCAAAAAGTAGAACTCTTGGTTCTTTTTGCAGTATTCAGTAGTTAAAGAAATTGAGGAAATTAGGTATCTGTTAGGAGAAGCATCGTAGAGTGGGTTGTGGAAGTCCCTGAGCAGAGTAAGCACACACCTTCCAGGAAGGGACCTCTGCTTTCCTTCCCAGCACTAGCTTTCTCTGGGGCTGGGAGATCAGAGGAGGGACTTCAGGAGACAGGGGAGGCTCCCAGCTGTCCCTTGTAGGATGGAAAGCTCTGGCTGGAGCTAGGCAGAGGTGGACATCTTGGGCAGGTGTGACAGGGGACAGGTTGCTGAGATAGGGCAGTGGATGGAAGACTGGGGGGCACTGGAAAGTGGGTGGGGGCCAGATTCCAGCTGAGGGGATCCTATACTCTGGTCACTTTGGGGTAAGTGAGAAAGGTTTGTGTGATAATGAGCACAGTGAGGTGAGGATGGGCCCATGGCTGCCCTTTTGCTTTCCCTGCCCTGAAGCTGGCAGAGATTTTTCTGAGGGAGGTTTGAGCCTCCCTACATTTCAGTGGTTTCCCAGAGTCGGGCTACCTGTGGGTGGGAGGGGAGAATAGTCTCTACTTCCTTCTTGGCTGCCTGCTAGGTTGATGTAATCTGCACTTGGCCTCATCCTCTTCCAGCTGCCAGGACTGCCCCATGCAGGCGCCAAGTCTGAGCTGTCTGAAACATGAGGCAGGGTGGGGAGGAAAGAGAACCAAGTTGCCTGTCTGAAGACCTGTGGGTCCTGGATCTGTCACTGCCTGGGAGAATAGGTGACTTGGGCAAGTTCCTTCCCTTCACTGGGCCTCAGTTTCCCCATTTGTAAAGTGAGGGTGATGATGATAAGTTCTCTATATTTTCATGGATTCATGAGGTTTGCAAAGCTTTATTGTGTACTTGGGGATCTCAGACAATTTACTTTCCTTGGTTGGTTCTGCCCTTCTTTGATGCAGGGAATAGAATTTGGACAGTTTTTTGCTTCTCTTGAAGGTCCTAATTTAGGTGATAAGGTTTACATCCTTGGCTGGGGCCTGCCACAAGCTGACATGTACTGTATAGATGAGGACATGATATGAGGAGAAAAAAGTCATTTTGATTTCTTTTGCCTGTGGCCTCTGATGGCAGGGGCTGGATCTCTGGCTCTGGACTATTTTTGGTAAACTGGCAAAAGCTATGTGTGTCAGGATCCAGGTGGGTACACATAATGGCAGTGGAGGGGTCAGGCTGGGCTGGAGGAGCTGGATGAAGCAGGGTGAGGGGCTGGGACCACTCAGTGTGGGTGGGTCCTGAAACCTTCTCAGGAGTTTGGGGTGCCAGGAGATGACATCAGGAGAGCCATGCTGGGCAGGCTTATTTTGCTCATGTTGCAGAGTTTTACATGGGTTGGGTCTGGTTCTACCCCTGGTTCTGGGCCTTGTGTTCACTTCCCCTCTTTTGTGGGGAAGATAGTTTTTTGGTTTTCCCTTCCCACACCGCCTTGGCCATTTGTCTCCCAATGTTTGCTGTTGGCCTCAAGCACAAGGGACTCAGGGCAGATTGGTACAAGCCTGTTCCCATCTTGGGAGGGCACATGGCTGTCCTCCCACCTCTGGGTTTTTTCAGGATCCCTTTCCACATCTTCTCCAGCACCTGCACATCTTTACTGAACTGCATGTGATATTCCTGGGGTGGCATCTGGGGTTTAGGTCAAGGGAAGATAAGTTTCTGCTCTTGTTTCCAACATCTGTGGTGACTGTATTTACTAAAGCCCTGATCAAAACACATGGCCTCACACACAGAACCTGAAAGTGAAAAAAAGTGTTTGAAATTGCTGCTGTTTGGGAAACTCTAGGAAGAATGACTTGTCATGAGCTAACCGAATACCCATCTTTTTTTTTTTTTTTTTTTTAAAAAAAAGATGACCGGTAAGGGGATCTTAACCCTTGACCCGGTGTTGTCAGCACCACGCTCAGCCAGTGAGTGAACTGGCCATCCCTATGTGGGATCCGAACCTGGGGCCTTGGTGTTATCAGCACCGCACTCTCCCGAGTGAGCCACGGGCCGGCCCCCGAATACCCATCTTAAGGAGAGCCTCCTGGCTTCCCCAAGACTGCAGGAGAGAAGGCCCCTCAGGGATAGGTATTGGATTTACTCAAAAGACGTGTCTTTGTCTTGTCAAAGGCACAATCTTGCACCCTTAAGTGCAGGCCTGAGGCCAGAGCAGTACAGCAGGTGGACCAGCCAAGCCTTTGGGCTCAGTTTCACTATCTGGGAAGTAGAGGCTCTCTGCTGGTCACTTTCCTTACTCACTTAAGAGCTCAGAGGATTAGGTAAGAGAGTGTTTTATAAGCACGTGAAAACCCTCATCTAAAAAGAGCTATGGGCGTAGAAGGAATTAATGTTTCAAAGGAAAGAAAAAGAAGTTGTCATTGACTGTGGCACTGAAGCCAAGAATGTGAGGTCAAAGAACAACTTGTGGCTGCTGAAAGGGAGGGCGTGGCTCTCAGAGTTACAGGATTCCTGGGTTGTGTCCCTGGCTGACTCAGGAGGCAGTTCTGCATGTCTTAGTGCATTTGTGTGTGCCCCAGAGCCTGCGAGAAAGCCCACTGCCAAACCAAGGGGTGCACCGTGTGACTGTCGTGATGGAAGCTGAGGGGGAAGACCCCACCAAACCAGCTAGCAGATTCTGTTGAGGCCAAGCAGACTCCCACCTCCACCCCTTGCAAATAGGGCACTAACATCTTTGAAAGTCTGTAACCCACTAAGGAGCTCAAAATCCTCAGAGCACTCTTCTTGTGTAAACAAAGCTACCCCATCCAGGCAAAAGTATCAGTATGAGGCAAGCCACGGATGATGATGTTGATGGTGATGATTACGATTTTTTTAAAAAAATGAAGGTCCTCCTATTGAATTAATGAATGTAGGCATTGATCTTCAAAAGCTGCTAATAAGTATCACAATGAGATAGACAGCTGATATTATGTACCCCCTGATGGAAGCACATAGCACCACCTATGAAGGAGTCTTGCTGGAAACACAAACCTGAATCTGATCAAGCCTCTAGCTCCAACTACTAATTTACAGGAAACACAAGGCACAGAGGAACATGTAAACAACACTATGGGGAAGTGATCAGCAACATCCAGACTGTGGAAAACTGTACAGGTCAAAAGACCTGGAACAAATGAAGTGTAAGAAAAAGAAAGGCAGGAAGGGATGGAGGGGATGGGGTTGTCGGGGAGAGAGAGAGAAAGAGAGAGGAACCAATGGATTAAAAGAGGCTCAAGAGACATATCAATCAATTGCAATGTATGACCTTATTTGGATTTTGATTTGCTGGAACAAACTGCCAAAAAGATTTTATGACTCATTCAGGGAAGTATGAACACCAACTGGATATCGATATTAGAGTAATTGTTAATTTTTAAAAGCATGATAAGTACTGTGGTTATAGTTTTTTAAAAAGAGTTGGGGGCCGGCCCGTGGCTCACTCGGGAGAGTGCGGTGCTGGTAACACCAAGACCCCGGGTTCGGATCCCATATAGGGATGGCCGGTTCACTCACTGGCTGAGTGTGGTGCTGACAACACCAAGTCAAGGGTTAAGATCCCCTTACCGGTCATCTTTTAAAAAAAAAAAAAAAAAGAGTCCCTAACTTTAAGAGATGTATATTGAAATATTTACAGATGAAGTAATATATCCGAGATTTGCTTCAAAATAATCCAGTTGGGAGGGGACTAGGTAGGAGCGTAGATGAAATAAGATGGCTATGAGTTGATGATTGTTGAAGTTAAAAAAAAATCTATTTCTAATGAGATTTGACAAAAACTTTTATAGGACTGTTTGACTCCAAATTGATTCAGAAACTTTATTGTATGGATGTGCCTCTCATTCTCAGTGTCATGGGCATTGTTGAAATATTTGCAAGTGAAGTGAACACCAATACAGTAAAACAGAAAATAGTATAAGACTATTTTCTAGGTTGGCACAAACTAGTAGTGATAGTAATAGTAACTGATGACTATAGAGAGCCTACTGTGCATTTAATCTTGTAAGGTAGTTGCTATTATCAACCTCAGTTTTTATAATACACTATTAATTTGGGGATAATTTTAAATTTACAGAAAAGTTGCAAAGATAATATAGAGTTCCATTTACCCATCACCCACTTTCCCCTAATATTAATATCTTACGTAACTATGGTACATTTGTCAAAACTGAGAAACCAACATTAGGTGTACCGGCCAGCTGCCAAAAAACCAACCAACCAAACAAAACCAAAAAAAGAAAAAAATCCAATAACAAGAAAGAAACTGACAGTAGTATACTTACTAATTATTTATTAGTACTATTAACTAAATTCCAGACTTTATGTGAATTTCACCAGTTTTTCCATTAATGTCTTTTTTCTGTCCCAGGATTCCATCCAGGATACCACATTGCATTTAGTTGTCCTGTCTCCTTAGTCTCCTTTGGTCTGTGATTATTTCTTAGTGTGTCTTTGTTTTTCATGGTCTTGAAGATTTGGAGAAGTACTGGTCAGGTCTTTTGTAGGATGTACTCAATTTGGGTTTGTCGGATGTTTTTCTCGTGGCTAGTCTGGGGTTATGGAATTTGGGAAGAATACCACAGAGGGCCGTGCCTTCTCATCCCCTCCTGTCAGGGGTACATGATACCAACATGACCTATCACTAGTGATGTTAACCTTGATTATGTGGTTAAGGTGGTGTCTGCCTAGTCTCCTCATTGTAAAGTTTCTGTTTTTCCCTTTCCATAGTCTGTTAGAAGTGAGTCACTAAGTCTGGCTCACACCCAAGGGAGGGGAATTAAGCACCTCTTGGATGGGGAATATCTACATACAGTATTTGAGATTCTTCTGTAAGGAAGATTTAATAACCTCATCTAGAAGATGAGGAAACTGAGGCACAGAGTAGCAAGCTAAGTAACTAAGTAACAAACTAAGGGATGCATTCTCCATGGGCAACCACAAGCTGTGTCTGCTTAATCTTTTGAATACTCCTACTTCATATTGGACCAATTTCCTATGTAGCCTGGTCCCCTGACTTGGTTGTAAGAATCACTTTGTCCCCTGATTCATTCTGACATTCTTCACCATTCTAGTACAAATCATGGAATCCCACAGGGCAGAGATGGAAGAGAACACAGAAGACAGCTGACCCAGTGATTTTCAAGCTATGTTCTTTAGAGCCCAGGGCCCCCAGGACCACCACAGGGGTAGGCAAGACAGGGAATTGATCACATGACTCTCCCACCACTAGCATTTCTGATTTCATCTGTTTTACATGTTGGGCTTTCCTAGCTAAGAAGTTTGAAGACCAAAGGTATAGTCCCTATCCCATCATATCATTAAAAACGAAGAAATTGGAGGCTGGCTGGTTAGCTCAGTTGGTCACAGCATGGTGGTGACAACACCAAGGTCCAGGGTTTGATCTCTGTACTGGCCAGCTGAAAAAAAAAAAAAAAAAAAAAGATAAAACAAAGAAATTAAGGCTCAGAAAGGATGGCTGATTTGCTCTTGATCACTCAGCTGGTTAAACCCAGGTTTTGAACTTCACAATGGACCAGCAAAGAAGCAGCAAATCCTGATGGTGCTGGAAGCATTGTAAGGTCTTCTTTTGCAGTCTAGGTCTCCGCCAGGGCAGAGCAGTGGCTGTGATGGAGCACGGTTGCTAAACCTGCCTACTTGTGCCAATAGCTTTCACACCCTTTGGAAATGTTGCTTTTCCTAGTTTTTCCTTACTCAGTCACTGAAGAGGAACAGAATCCGGAGATGTGTTCTGGGCCCAAGCCGGCCTTTAGGAGTAGAAGAGCCAGTAGGGCTTGTCTCTACCTTCTACCCTGAGAGGACCTCTCCTGAGACCAGTTCCTCCCCCCACCTCAGTGCCTCATTGCATCCACCCAGCCCTCAGCTGGCAAGTGTAGCTCCCATCTCTGCCAATTTCTGCTTTGAGTGAATTAATAAGGATTCAGCCATACCTCTACCCCACCAGCCCTGCCCCCACCACACACACACACACACACACACACACACACACACACACACACACACACCCTCCCTCCCTTGCTAATTTCATTAACTAGGCAACTCTCTGTTAGAAAGACCTAGGACTCCAAATAATGACAATTTAGGGACAAGATGACAGGCAGTGGGTTTATTGTGGGGGCAAGGGCTCTTACCAAAGAGCTGCCTACTGTGTCTGTGTGAGATGGACAGCCCATACTATCATCCCACGTGTTCATGTGGCCTTTTGCAGTTTACACAAAGAGTTCACTTCATTGTCATGTGGGCCTCACAGCAGCCTCACATAGGCAGGTATTACCCTCATTTTACAGAAAAGGGAACTGAGGCTGAGAGAGTTTAGATGTGTTCTGATAAATCTTCCAGTTGGTCATCCATCCATCCATTAATTAATTTAAAAGTTTTTATCGACTGTTAGGTGCAAGTTACTGTGATAGATGCTATGGAAACAAGGGGATAAATGGGAGAAACTGCAAGATCTTCTGAGATCTATTTGTCTTCAAAAAGTATTTTATCAAAGCACATATGCAGGACATTGTTCATTGCTAGAGCATGTAAAGCTCATTCATGTTTCCAACCAGAAGACCCAAGTAAAAAAGGAATTTTTGATGAACTCCATTAAAATTTTTTAATAGTAGTTCATCCTTTCCTCCAAGCACTATGGTTACTCCACGTTGATCTGTGACATCTCTACCAGATGAAGACTACAAGTGCCACACTGGTAGCTGATTGTGCAGCTCTCTCCAAGGCCCCTGAGCTTGGCTCCTCTTCTGTAATAGGAGTCCTTGGGAACAGGGGCCTCCCAGGATTTTGTGAGTGCGAAATGAGAGAACTCACGTGAAACCACTTTGCAAGTCATAAAAGTTACTCTTCAAGGGTTCTTCTTATTATTCACAGAAGTAGTCATTCAACAGGTATTTATTCATTTGTGTTTGCTCATGATACTGCCTTTACCAAGGTAGGAAAACAGATTTTCCACAAGAAAGTCCAGAACCAAAGGGAATTTTGGGGTACCCAGGATTCTGTTAAGCAGTGGATCGGGGCCCTGCTGTAACATTGTCCTACAACAGCACTTCTCAAACTTGGATGTGTACGCAAATTACCTGAGAGTCATGTTAACACTTAGATTCTGATTCAGTAGGACTAGAGTGGGGTCTGAGATTCTGCTTTTCTAACAAGCTCCAGATGAAGTCAGTGCTGCTGGCCCAAGGGCCACACTTTGAGGAGCAGTATTCTCAGGGATGCAATGTCTAGGGGTGAGGAGAGGAGAAGAGCAGCCCAGGGCCCTAGGAGGGCAAGACACTGCTGACCTGTTGGAGCCATAGGTAGAGAGTTCCAGAAAGGTCTTGTTGGGAGTTCTGCTTACTGCTCAGTGCCCCCACTTCCTTGCCATCCCCCTCTGGTGGGAAGAAGCTGTTGCCTTCTTAGGCTGTGTGTTTGCTCTGAATTTTGAAGGACAAGAATGTATACTGTGAGTGCTTGAGCACCATCTGGGGGAAAGAGGAGGAAGGAAGGAGATTGCTCCATCACATATGGCAACTGTCCTTTTTAGGGGTCATGCTGCATTTCCCCATGGTTGGACAGTGACCTAGAGATGGCAGGATGAGCCAGTTCCTGCCTTCAGTATCTGATGGTGCAGTGCAGCACCTTCCCATGCAGACCAGAATTTATTTGTTTTTTGGTGGGTAGTGGAGATGGTTGAAGAGTGTTGATGTTAAGGGTTTTGAAGAGATGGGCCGACCCTGTGGCGCACTCGGGAGAGTGCTGTGCTGGGAGCGCAGCGGTGCTCCCGACGCTTTAGGATGGCCGGTGCGCTCACTGGCTGAGCGCGGTGCGGGAGACACCAAGCCAAGGGTTGTGATCCCCTTACCGGTCACAAAAAAAAAAAAAGAGAGAGAGAGGCTAAGTATTAAGCAATGGGAGGGTCCTCCCCACTGCTTTTTGCATGCCCCTGACACCTTTTGTTACCATCACCTCTTCTTAGCTCCAGCTCCCCAAAGACATCCACCACAGAACCCCTCTTGCTGTTCCTTGTCGTTAGGTACCTCCCTTTCCCCTGCCCCTAACATCGTCTCTTCTTCTCCCCTTACATCAAAACTTCCCTGTTTTCCCAGCATAGCTGAATTCTACCAGTTGGTAGGAACTCAATCTGATTCAATTAATTCATATTAAGGGATACACAACTACTAATTGAACTAGCTATTAGTTATTTGAGGGTTTTTTTTTTTTTGGAGGCTGGTCGGTACAGGGATATTTTTGTTTTTGTGAGTTGTGACACACAGGGATTCCTCCCTTCTTCTGTCCTCCCATTCAGAGCCTTCGCCTTAGGGAAAACCTGAGACTTGGTAGAGGTCCCTTTCGCTGTTGATAGTGATACCTCAGGAATCTGGGTGTGGGGACAAAAATCCAGGTATGCCTGGTACGGATGTGTCTGTTCTGGGAGAAAGGTTTCCTCTGCCTCCACAGCAGGCCCCCAGTAAAAGCAGGAAGCTGCCACTTAAGGGGAAATTTGCTGTAGTCGTGTGGTTTTCACACTGAGTATGGGGTGCATACTAAGGGCTGTCGTGTGCATGTGTGTGTGTGTAGGAATCATGCAAGTGCTTTGTGTCGTTCTGCTTTCAACCAAAGCATCTTTACTTTGATCTAACTGTGTACATTAGACTTCTACCTAATGTTTATTTGTAGAAAGCATTCTTAAGTACAAGAAGGCTTAAAAGTGGTTGCCTTTGGTGAGCAGAGCTGGGGCAGGAGAGGAATAGGGCAGGGACTCTTTTTTCCATTATCCGGCCTTCTGTGAAATTTCATGTTCTGTGTGTTACTTTGCTAACAAAATTAAAAATAGATAATGAAAAAGAAAAAGACCTCTGCTGAAAGAGCAAGTTTGGAAATCATTGCCATTGTAGAAAGACACAGGAATAGAGACAGAGAGATCTGGTGTCTTGGGCTGCTCAACTGTGAACTGCTCTGTGACCTCGGGCAAGGTACTCTGGGTGCTTCATCAGCTGCAACGTGGGAGGGGAGAGGGTTCTTCCTCTTCTTCTTGTGGTTTGACCCCGCCATTCCGTGAGAAGCAGGTGTTGGTAGCTGCACGCAGGGGGTGCGGGCAGAACTGTACCCTGGAAAGGCTTGGATCTGAAACCTAGCCTGTGGATAGTCCTGAGCCCCAGCCCCAGCTTGGTCAGCTGATTCCTGTGCTGGAGAGGAGGGAGAATTTTGACCAAATTAATTTGCTTCGTACTGGCCTCTGGGATCAGTGGGAAAATTCCTTCCAGAACAGAGTGACTGCTGCAGAGTAAATGGGGGTTTCCAGCAGAGTGTACATGCCACACTTCTGAGCTGAGTGTAGTCTGTGTTAAAGCACCTACTGTGTACCTTGCATGAGGTTGGGTACCCGGGGAGTAAAAAGAAAGTTTTTTCACAAAACAGTTCTGCCTTCAAAGAGTACAGGAAAGTCAATACACAGAATGTTCAGTTTAGCAAAGGTTTGCAAGGCTGGGCACAGGGGAGCTGCCTTCTTCAGTGTTTGGCGGTTATTACCTGGATGAGGGCCTGCATCTTGCTCATCTGTGTTCTCAGTGCCTAAACTCAAGACTCATTTAATCAACTAAGTAAGACTCACTCAGTACTTATAGATGCTGAAAGCACAATAGTGAGCAAGACAGACATGCCTACCTTTCAGGAGTTTACAGCCCAGGGATTCAGGCAAACTGACAGAATAGTCCAGAGCAGTAAGAGCTGTGACGGGGAGGATGCTTAGCTGTGCACACCAAGGGCATCTGTTGTTATGGTCCTGGCAGTCTCAGCTGCTCCTGGCTGGGTTTCCTGCCAATTCCCCTCGGTCTCCTCTGGGGATGGCCCCACCCAACAGAGACCCAGGGACCCAGGTGGAGAACCTTGCTTATGTGGTTCTCTGTGTGCATAGGAGCCTTGCCAGCCTGGCCCAGCCTCTGTCAGAGGACCCTAAAGAATCCCTGGCCTGGAGGAAATAGGGTAGTGGCAGGTGGCCTGAGGGAGATAGTCTGTCCCTGGGCTGTCCTGGGCCCTGATGTGTTGAGACACAACCTAGCTTCTCCCTCTGCTCCAGGGGGAAAGCCTGGACCTGCCAGCTCTCAATATAACAGAGGAATGTGCCTGTCTGGCCAGCCTGGGCCATGTGGGAGCCAGTGACTGCTCTGTAGGTCTGTTTCTCTGAGGGTACAGGTGATTTTCTGGGATGTCAAGGGGCAGGAAAGTGCAGCCTGAAACCAAGGGTGAAAATGTCTGCTCTGAACCATGACATTAATTTCTGATTGGTTCATCCTTCATCAGTCAGAATCCATTCACCAAGCACCACGGATATGCCAGGCTCTGTGCTGAGTGTACTCATGTTTCTCGAATTAAATTTTCTCCAGTGTCCTGTAAGCTAAGTGTATTCTTTTCATTTCACAGGCGAGGATACTGAAGCCCAGAGAGCTAAAAATACAATCATATTTGTCAGTCTTTGCCATGTGGCAGATGCTGTTCTGTGCACTTACATGGATCAGTGCATTAAATCCTCATCACAGCCTATGAGGTGGTTGTCATTCTCATCTCACTGATGACAAAACTCAATGAAGGCCTGACAGCCAGCTGTAACAGAACTGGGCCGAAGTTATCCTAGAGTCTTCCCAGAACTGAGGCCCCCTGTGCCCTCGGAGTGCTGCTGGCTAACCCCTGCCCCTCTGTGACTCCAATGTGGGCCACATGGGCAAGGACAAGGCCACCTGGAGGCAGCTTCTGGGGGATGCTTGGTGGGTGGGATTTGTAGAGGGGAGAAGCCATTTTAGAGGCTGGGGTCCACTCTAGATTGTGGTTTGGTAGACAAAGGAAAAATAAATCACGTTGGATGTGGCGTGTACCTTTCCTACATCCTGACAAATAGGTGCGAAGGAGACCTGTCAGGCAGTGCCAAAGCCTGTAATGATGTTGAGCAGAGTTACAGGAGCCGGGTAGGAGTGGCAATCCCAATGGCACCTGGTAGCTGCTAATTGGGGGTGGTGATGACAGAGGAGATGGCACAGCCACACTCTAAGCCACTTGCCCAACAGAGGCTCTAGCTTCTGCTGGGTACTCAAGGCTGGATGGGAGGTCTCCTCAGAGTTTGGAGGGAAATACACTTCTTAGAGGACTTGGAGCTGTTCCTTCCCAACTTCCAGGCCTGTGGGCATAGGAGGCTGGGTGTGGATCTAGGGCCAAATCCCTTTGAGGGTGGGGATGAGGGGATGGGCCACCTGCAAGCATGGGGAGGAGGAGATGGGGTGGCACCATTTTATTCCTGTGGGAAATGCCTTCAGCTTTGTGATCAATCAGCTTGGCCATGGGATCAACTGTAATGATTGTTTGAGTGTCCCTGCCTTGAGCACATCTTTAACACTTTAGGCCCTCTTTAGCCATCCCTGAAATGGGCTCAGCTGTGTCTTTGAAGGCATGCTCTGCAGCTCACTGTCTTTCTCCATGCTTGTTTCCTGGGCCAATGAACAATGCAGTGAGGACAGCACAGAGCTACTTATAGGTCCTCTTGCAGGATCTGAGGCAACATACAATGAGAGGCAAAAAGACAGAATTTGAAAATAAAGTTAGAAGGTCAAAAACTGCATGCCTTCCAAAAGAGTAGGATTTAGCAAACCTGTGGTAGGGCCTAGGCATCTGCATTTTTTTTTCCTTTTTGTCTTTTTTCATGACCAGCAACGGATAGCAACCCTCAGTGTCGCGCCCGTACCGGCCCAGGACCGGCAACGGGATTGCAACCCTCAGTGTTGCTCCCTGCACCTCGCTCAGCCAGTGAGCGGGAACCGGTCTGTATGTGGGATCCGAACCCTCGGCGGGAGCGCCGCCGCACTTCCCAAGTGGCACACTGTAGCAGTGCGCCACTGGGCCAGCCCGGCATCTGCATTTTTAACAGACTCCCCAGATGATTCTGATACAGCCCCAAGTTTGAGAATGACTAGTGCAAAGAAAGGGAGAAAGAAATACACCCAAGATCTAGGCCACCATGGTGTTGACATTGACCACCAAGACAGCAAAAGGGAAATAAGATAATGTCATTTTCATTATCTGAAATGAGGAAGGGTGTCAGTTTTTCAGGGTAAACAAACATCTTCATGGTAGTAATTTCTGAAAGAAAGCCATGTTGTGAGTCCTGTTTACAAAGGATACTATACAACGTAATGGATAATTTGGGGTTGGGGAGATGCTTTGCATCCATAAAGGTGTCTGTTGTGCTGGTGGCCCCACAGCTGAGGCCCACCCCGCAGAAGGACCTGCTCATCCTTGGATGTCACTCCTTTTTTTAGTCAGCTGGCAAGAGGGACCTTGCCAGGAGCAAGAATGCAGTGACTTTGGGGAAAGGACCAGGTGTTGTGGGATGAAGGCTAGTGGTAGATTCTTGGGTCTGTACAGTAGGTTTGAAGGTATAACCTGGATGGAGTGCCTAGGTGACCAACAGTGTCAAGAGTCTCACTAAGGCACAGAATTGTTCCCTTCAGAGTGCCCCTAAGGCACAGCAGTTGGGTGATTGAAGTGAAAGGCAGGAGAAAAGAGAGGTAAAGGGAGAAAACTGGTTAACACCATCTGATGCTGAGAAAGACTTAAAGCTCCTTTATAGACAATGAACAACTTAGCCATAAGAAAATTAAGGAAAATATTTGCAATATACATGACAAAGTTTAATGCTGCAAATATGTAAAGAGCTTTTACAAATAATTAGAAAAAGGCAAATACACCAATAGAAAAATTAGCAAAGCATATGAGTAGGCAGTTCAAATTACCAGTAGACATAGGAGAAGATGTTCATTCTTACTAATCAACAAGTTAATTAAAGTCAGGTTAAAACAACAAGGAGATAGCTTTCAAGTATCAAAATGGTAAAGTTGAAGAAAGTAAAGAGCCAGTATTTGTTGAGATATGGGGGAGGTGAGGAGTGGGGGTGTGGGGAGTGGACTAAGGATGTTTTGGGCTATTAGGAGGATTAATGGGACGATCTTTCTGGAGGATAATTTGTCAAGCATCAGAAACCTTAAAAATCTACATACTTTTTGACCAAGGATTCTGCTTCTTAGATTTATCTAAAGAAAGGCAGTCAGAGGTGTATGAAGAGATTTATTCATAAGGGGTATTTATTACAATTATTTTTAATGATATTAAAAATTAGAAATATATGTTTGTCCAAAATTAAGAATTTGCTTTAAAAACCATGGTTTATCTGTGTGATCATGTATTAGTCCATTTTGTGTTGCTATAACAGAATACCTGAGACTGGGTAATTTATAAAGAAGAGAGGTTTATTTGGCTTACGATTCTGAGACAGCTGCATCTAGCATGGGCCTCAGGCTGCTTCTATTCATGGTGGAAAATGGCAGCCAGCAGCGGGTACAAGCAGATCACATGGTGGGAGGAAGCAAGAGAGAGAGAGTGTGGAGGTGCCAGGGTCTTTTAAACAACCAGCTCTCATGGGAACTAACAGAGCAAGAACTCACTCATTACTCCCCCCACCTAGGGAGAGCATTAATCCATTCATGAGGGATCCATCCCCATGACTCAAACAGCTCCCAACACTGCCACATTGGGGATCAGATTTCCACATGAGTTTTGGCAGGGACAACATGTCCAAACTCTATCAGATGGGATATTATGCAGCCACTAAAAATTATGTATGAAAATTTTTGATTATGTGAGAAAGTGTTCATGCTATGCTATTAGATGGAGAATTTTAAAAAGCAAGTTCCAAAATAGTACATACAGTATCATACTACTTACATTAAAAAAATGAACAAACAAATAAAAAAGACTGTAGTATGTATAGAAAAAAATTGAGAGAGCAGATTCCAAAATGATAATGATTGTTATCTCAGGAAGATGGGACTAAGGAACATTTTTGTCTTCCTGTTTGTGCTTTTCTGTTTTTTCTTTCTTTCCTCTTTTCAAAAATAATGAACATGCTTCTTTTGTCATAAAAAATACGTGACTGTTCTCTTTTTTAGGCAAGTCTGCCAGTGAAGTGCTCCTGCTGCACTGAGGGCTGGCTGAAGGTGATAGATCCTTCCCCACACTTCCTGCTTCTTTAGTGTAGGTCACCATTTCTACAAATACTGGCTGAATTCCTGTTTTGTACCCTGTGCTGAGCTGGGCCCTGTGAGAGTTCTAAAGATGATAGTTCTTACTCTCCAGGCTCTTACAGTCCGAGTGGTAGTTGAGGGCTGAGGTGAATGCCCAGGTCATTTGTTATAGAAGAACTTTTGTGTTGTTTGGGGTGTTCAGCATTTTGCTAGACATGAAGATGGTACAGGGACATCTTGCTGAGAGTGCCCAGGATCTGCTTTCCTTGCCTGAAGCCCTGATCCCCCCACTGTCTTTGGAAATTTAGTTGGCTAACACGTGACTTATAAATTTAAGTAGCCTGAACCCATGGCTGGGCCCTATGCAGTAGGAGACCCAGAAACCACACTTTGTGTTTCTGGAATGTGTTTCATACTGCTATATACATGTGATATTTTAACCTGCATCAGAGAACACTAATAGGGTGAGCTGGGATGGGGGTGGGGACATGAAAGAGATATCCTTGGTTCAACCTTTCATTATTATCTTATGAAGCTGAGGCCCCAAGAGAGAAGGGGGCTTGGGTGTTGGTGGTGGAGCCAGGACAGCTAAACCAGTGCTCTTCCCACAGCAAGTGGTCTTCCCCATTCACAGCCCTGAGTGTTTGGGAGAGGCAATTTTGGGCATTATCAAGTAATGGTGAGGAAGCAAGTTTGGATAAAAAACTTACAGAACTTCTGAGAAACAGAGACCATCCACCCTAGGTGGCTAAGAATCCAGTATATCAATGAAGAAGTTGCAACAAGAATCCCTTGGGCATTAAGATCCAGGTGTACAGAAGAAAACAGACAAGAAGGGCTGGCCCGGTGGCGCACTCGGTAGAGTGCGGCGGCGCTCCCGCCAAGGGTTCGGATCCCATGTAGAGACCGGTCCGCTCACTGGCTGAGCGCGGTGCAGGCGCGACACCGAGGGGTGTGATCCCGTTACCGGGCACAAAAAAAGACAAAAAAGGAAAAAAAAAAAAAAAAAGAGAGGGGGGGGGGGGGCGGGGGGCCCGCGGGGGAGGGGGGGGGCGGCGCTCCCGCCAAGGGTTCGGATCCCATGTAGAGACCGGTCCGCTCACTGGCTGAGCGCGGTGCAGGCGCGACAGCGAGGGTTGTGATCCCGTTACCGGTCACAAAAAAAGACAAAAAAGGAAAAAAAAAAAAAAAAAGAAAACAGACAAGAAATAATTGGTTATGATTTGTACACACATCTACATTCACACACACAGACATACATAGTCCTCTGCAAAGCTACCTATTTGGTGTGAATTTTAGGAAAGTGGAAAGACATTTCTGTTTCCAAGTCATTTCTCTATTTGCCCAATGTGTGCCTAAACTTGCCACCATTAAAGCCCCTTCTTGGTCAAAGGTGCTGTTAAAATGCATACATGTTACTTTGGAGGGAAGCTCAGGTTAACCCTTTGGAATCCTTTATCACCTTATGTGAATTATGAGACTGCCACAGGGGGATGTGGGCCTAGAAGAAGTGGAAAGTTCACAGGAGACACCCTGGGTACAGGAGAGATCTTTGCACTAGATGGGAGAGGTCCAGCAGGTTGGGAGGGATTCTAGAAGATGAACTGTTCATTTCACCATCTTATGAGGGATGACCCTGTACCCCCACAGTAACAGGAGAACCTCGACCATCTGGATTTTCCCATCTTTTCTCTGCAGTTCTTTTCTTGCTCTGTAGCATGAGCTCATGTTTAAGGTGTCATCCTTCGTGGTCCAGTTTCCAGGCCCTTGCCCGGGCTGTGGGCCTGGCTGACATTTCTAGGAGTGAGCAAGCTGACCTGTTCTGTTGACATTCTTTCATTTATCAAACATACATCTGATTGTCAGGAACTCAGGTGGTGGGAAGGGTGCCTGACCCAGCTGAACACAATTGGCCACTTGACCTCTTCCCTCCACCCCCATGAGGAGGAGAGGAAAGTGCTAATTCAGGCTCCTGGTGTATTTCCTTGAGAAAGTGGCCAGCTTACAGGGAGGAAGTAAGGTGGAGAGGTGGTGACTTGGGGCCTCCACAGAACGAACCATGTGTGTATCATTCCCTCCCTCTCCAGCTGTTGCAGATGTCTCTGTCATACCCATGCGTATTTCCTTTTCATTAGTGTTTGATCTCTGCAATAGACTTAAGCTGTTCAAGTTGTGGGGCTGTCTTGTTTATAGCACTTAGGACAATGATCAGTAAATGAGGGGTGGAGGAATAGATTAGTAAGTGGATAGAGGGGTGAATGGACAGTTAAGTGGATGGAGGGGTGGGCCGATGGTAGGTGAGTAGATGGGTGGGTGGGTGAGTGATGGGTGGGTGGTACCCTCTAAGCGCAACATGCCACAGTAACCTACATCATGTCAGTGTCTAGATCTAGACTCTAGACTACAAGAAATATCGGAGGACACTGAGCTGTATTTTCAGTGAAAACCTTTCTCTGTATAGCCAAGTCCAATTTAAATTGAACCTGATTTATTTCAGGTCTTGGACTTGTGGGCTCGTGCTCATTTGACAACAGCATCAAAACGTGCTTATTGCATTTAAAAATAGGTTCTGAAATGTAATCATACCTCAGCCCAACTTGGCTCTGCTGAACAATTCTTTCCTTTTTGTGCTTTAGGAGTTTTTTCTGACCCCCCCCAAAAAAAAGGGCATGGGGAAGGAAGTTAGTCTGTAGGGCCAGGGAATTAAACAAGCTAACCTGTGCAAGTAGCTGCCACAGGCCAGCACAGAGCGACCACCTGTGACTTTGTGGATAGGGGCCATTTATAGGTCAGGCTTCAGCTCCCTGGAGACTTCTGGTTCCTAATGCTTATTCTATATGTATTCCTTACTGTTGACCCCGAGTTTGGGTGGAGTAACTTCTGGAAAGACTAGATAATAACTTTGAGAAGCAGCATCATATTGTTTCTTCTCTGTTTTCCTTTACAGTTTGAAACTTCTTTGTGATCATCAAAGAGCATGTTTCTATGCCATAGAGCAGTACTTCTCAAACTATGATCCTGGAGCTTTTAGGGTTCCATGAAACCCCTTTAGGCATCATGGGGGTGGGGATGCTGAGTGGGTGGGTTCTGAGTGCCTCTCCCCAAAAAGAAGCACAGCTTTTTATCTGTTTTACATATTAGACTTCTGTGAAAGGTTTGAGAGAGGGTTCCACACCTCAAATAAATTTAAAAGCCATTGTCAAGAGACTAGAAAGTCAGTGGGATCATGGTCAGGGAGGAGAAACAGGCTTATGAGACCACGGGCTTGGCTCCCTGGCTGGGAGAAAAGTCCTGTTGAGTGGCCCTGGCCCTCTTCCATTGGCAGCTTCTGGACCGATGTTTCTGTTGCCCCAGATTCTGCATAGCTGCATGCTAGCTTTGCTTTGCTCCAGCGTGCTTCTATTGTCTTCCTGCCTAGTTCCCAACCTGCTGCCCACCCGGCTTTTGGTAAATTTTTGCTCCTTACCCTCATTTCTTTGGGCTGGAATCCCGACCTGCTTCCTGTTGTGACTTCTGATAATGTGTTTCTTCACTGTGTATTTGTTTCCCGGATATCTGGTTCCTGCTTGCCCTGACCTCAGATAACTGCGTCTCATAGTGTTTTCTGCCTTCCTACATCCTGACACCAGCTGGGGACCCTGCTTTTCAGCTGCCATGGTTCTCCCCAGCACTATCTATTTTTAAGCTGGGTGGTGTTCATTGGGTCCAAATCAGGTTCAAGAGTATGCTGGGACTGGAAAATGGAGACCAGCATCTGATGTGGTGATCCAATGGAGGGAAAGAAATAATAATTCACATTCATGTTAAAAGCATGGTTTACATGATGCTTTCACAGTACTTGTCTCTTTCATTCTCATTATAATCTGGTGAGACTGAGACATTCTTAATAATGTGTTACACACAGAAACTGAAGCTCAGGGTTATATAATGTGCTAAAGGCAGCAGAGCTGGAAATAGAACCTGGATCTTTTGACTCTAAAGTCTGAACTTGGATAAAGAAGATCAGAAGCAGATTGGTTGGTAAGGCAGTGGGAGAAAGTATCTTGTTCAAGGGGCTGGCCTGTGGCTCACTCGGGAGAGTGCGGTTCTGATAACACCAAGGCCACAGGTTCAGATCCCATATAGGGATGGCCGGTTTGCTCACTGGGTGAGCGTGGTGCTGACAACACCAAGTCAAGGGATAAGATCCCCTTACCGGTCATCTTTAAAAAAAAAAAAAAAAAGGATCTTGTTCATGATTTGGAATTGGGGAGCTGGCTGGCTGGAGGATGGCTGTGTTGGGAAGAGGTGGGAGATAGGGGTAGGGACAACCACAAAGACTTCACAGTCGAGCCTGGCCAGGCAGAAGAGTGGGAGTGGGCTCAGTGACACCATCCCCAAACAGGCTGTTGCCTGGGATCTGGGTGTGGACCCTCTGGGATCAGGCTAATCTGGTTCCTGTGGACTATACATTTGAGCTGCTCCTGCCTTTGAGACATACTGGCTGAAAGTGTAATTAGCTGCACCTGGGGTGGTCTTGATGGGAAATTTCTAAGCATCATCCCTGCCTTGTGGCCCCCAAAACTTGCAGGGTAATTCCAAGAGGAATCAGGGCTCACTGTTCTCCAGGGTGGGAAGAGGAACTGGAGGGACTGTGGTGGGGAAGCAGCAGGAGGAACCGGTCTCCACATCCCTCTGCCTTGGAACACTTCCCATTAGATACCTCTCACCTCACATGGCATCTTGTCCCTAGGTTGGGTCCCTGCATTCTGTGCAGCATTGCTTTATCCCCACCTTGATAAACTGGTGACTTTGGGCACGTCACTCTATTCATGGTCACTTTAGAGATGACTGAGGAAGGGAATGAGTCAGACCCACTCTATTCATAGGCCTTACTACCCCTTTAGCAGCTGGCTCCTGGTAGTTGACAGAGCAAGTCTGGCTGGCCATGGCCACCCATGGAGGGTGGGGGAGGGGCAGTGGGAGTGGTCCACCTTGATGCAGGCCATGAGGAGTGCATTGTCTTTTGAGAACTTAAAACCAATGATAACATTGAGTAAAAGTCAGTCTGCCTTTTATTATTACCATGGGCCAGCAATTCTAAAAAAGGCCAGTGATAAAATACTCCTCCCTTTGGGGATGGGTACCTTTTCTCGCTACTTGGCACACCACTGCTGGTTGGTTACCTTGCGAGTCTCACCAGAGTTGGAGTCAGGAGGCATAGGTACAACTACCTGGTCCAACCTCTAAGCCACTTAACTTCTCTAGGCGTCAGTCTTCTATCTGTAAAATGGAATTAAGAATGATACCCGCAAATGTTAAGAATAAATATAAAATTAGCTTGTAAAGAGAAAAGCCAGATGTAAATGTTGTAAAGTCCACATTGCTATGCAAAATCTATCCCATGTTGTGACATTTAGGTCATACCTGGGTTATTCCCCCTTGGCAATGAAATTTGGGGGGTGAATTGAGCCAGGCTCTTCCATGAAGCATAAGAGCTAGGGTTGGAGACATTTCTGAGCACCCAGAAGCTGTTCTAGGTGTACTCCTTTTCATGTGATTGCTGGGCAGACGACAAGGAAGCCCTTGTGGGGTGCTACTCTGGGTCCTGCCAAGTTATAGAACAAGGCCCATCTGCCAGTGACACTGATCTCTACACAGCCCCACTGTCCTTCTGGGTGCTAAGTGAGTAAGGAGCTGAGCCCTCAGCCTGGGAAGAGGGGAGTGTTCCTGACATAATTGCAGGAGAATATACTGGCAAAAGAGGGGAAGGTAGTTTTTGTGTTTTGTGGGTTTACTGCCCTTCACTAAACCCTCCTATGTGACTTTAGCAGACCAGCCTCAGACACGGAGTCCCCATTCCCGCCCCGCCCCCCATGCCTCATGGCTTTCTGCAGTGCTAGATGGTAAAGTTGTGTGTCAGACATTATCTTATGACTTCCTGAACAACCCTGGGAGGTGGGCGGGGTAGGTTTTACTGTCCTCATTTGGCAAGGATGGAAAGAGTTAAACAGGCTGCCCAGGGTCATGGCCCGTTAGTGCTAGGGCTCTGACTAGACCCCAAGTCTCCTGACACCAGCCCAGAGACAGGAATTTGGAGAGAAGGGAAAGCCTTCATTTCCATTTAGGGTTGTCACAGGCTCTTTGGAGTTTTCTGACAGGAAGCTTTCTGAGGTGAGGCCTCAGGTGACAGTTGGAGAAATAGGAACTGGGAAGGTAGTTCCTTGGTTAAGTGCACTAAGCTTTGAGAGCAGGTCGGAACCAGGAGTCAGGCCTCCTGACTACCATCCCTTTGCTGCATTAGACCACTGAGCAGGTATTGACTGTTGCCACAGGGGAAATAGGAATATGTGGCTCTGCATATATGCCCATAAGTTTTGACTTAGGATTGACAACGACCTTCATTAGAGGTTAGATGATCCCTACTTCTCCCTCCCTGGATGAGGCCCTGGATGGCTCTGTCCTAACCTAGACAGGCCCTTGCCATCCACCCCTTCCCCTGAGACCTAGCTGGGCAGCTTCTGCACTGTGGGGCCTCAACTTCTGGCTGTGGAGCCTTCCTGGTGTGCAAGCAAGGGCCTGTCACCTTTATTGTCTTCCTGCTGGTGCCCTCTGCCAGGTGTAATAGAGCCACATCAGATTCTGCTCTTGTGCTTCTGCTGTGGGTACAGTGGCCAGGGGCTGCAAATTTTTACTCCTATTATCCCCAAAAGCCTAGGGTAATCTTGCCTTGATTTGCAAATTAATATCACAGCAATTAGGTTGTTGACCCCCTTGAGCAAAATCTGTGCTGGTGGGAGAGACAACCTCTCCCCTCTGATTCCCTTTCTCTTAATTGGTCAGATCAAACAACTAAGAGGAATTGTAATAGCGAAAAAGACGGAATAATATGAGTGGCAGTGGTATAGTTTCACCACCTGTGAAATGGAGGTAATCAGACAGCTGTTGTAAGTCCATGGTTCTCAGCCGTGGCTGCACGTCAGAGGCACCCAGGGGGCTTTAAAATATCCCCATCTTTAGGCTGCAGCCCAGACCCAGGAGATCAGAATCTCTGGGGGTAAGACCTAGACACCAGTAGTTTTAAAATTCCCCAGATGATTCCCACATGCAGCCAGGGTTGAGAACCACTGCTTTAGTCTTAAAAGAGTTGGCTAATTTCTTAGAGATATTCCCACATCTGGCTGTGCATTGGAATCATCAGGGGGGCTTTTCCCATTTGAATAAGTGACTTCTGTCTGTGGATGCCTCTCGCTTGGTCTTCCCATGAGTCATTTATTAGTGTTGCCTGTAGGCCAACATTACAGATATTTTTACAGTCTGCATAATTCTCTCGCAGGGAATCATGATTCCCATTTTACAGATGAGGAAACTGGTGCTCAGAGCCAGTAGTGACTTGCCCCAGGTGATAGCATAAGTCCCTGAGGCCAGGCCTGTCTGTCCTTGAAGCCTCTTGCAGCTCAAACCTTGTAGTCTGGGGACTGGGCCTAGTGGAGTGTGTTCACTCATCATCCTGCCCTGCAGGACGCGTGGAGGACTCCTGAGTGGACGGAGGTGCAGTGAGCAGTGTTGCCTGGTGTTTGGCTCTGTCTTAGTCACCCGCTCTCAAAATACCTCCTTTTGGAGGGAGGAATATGCCTGCATTTTAGGCCTGCCCTGGTCACCTCTCATTGCCACAGCTGCTGTCACAAAGAGAAAACTCAGGCAGGAAAAGCAAACACTCATTGGCTTTTTGAGTGTTTGAGGAATTTTCCAGGCATATGATAAAGAAAATGCCTGTTTCCCTCATAAGACAAAGAGGAAGCTATGTCAAGGTGACCTGGAATGTTTAGCTCTACTTTACCAGATCTCTTTTACCCCTCCACAAGTCCTAATATAGTCAATACAGTCTGGGACTGGGAATTGGGGGATTTGAGTGCCAAACCAAACCCCACGCTGCCACCTGCATGCTCTATAAGCTTAAACACATCGCTTAAAATCCTTAAGCTTTGCTTTCCTCTACTTTACCAAAAGTAGAAACTCAGTGCTGCTGTGAAAAGGCTGTGGGAACTCTAAAATGCCAGACCCTGCTAGCAGCCCCTTGAGGTGTCAGAGGGAGAGGAAGGAGCATGGCCGCTCTGACACTGAGACTCTCAGCCGCCTGGGACTGGAAGCTTTGTCAAGTGTTTGCTGGCACCCACTGAAGGACCCAATGTCCCCGAGGCCTGAAGTGGCTCCAAATGACCATCTGTGTTAGAGATCACACTGACTGTGTTCACTCTGGCTTTGGGAGGCCTGGCTTCATTCCACCTGTGTCAGCCCCTGGTGCGTGGACATCTCAGAGCCAATATGTGGGGCCTAAATAGCTGTAACTTTAGAAGTGGACAGTGTAATGTAAGTTTGGCTCCCCAGAGCCTTCCCTGCCCGGCTCAGCCCCCAAAGACCTCTCACACCCAAAAGCTCCATCTGTTCCTGTTGTCTGTGCCTTTGGTCCCTGGCACAGAGCAGATGCTCGGACAGTGTTGAATGAATGGGGAATGAAGGGATGGAGAGATACATGAATTTCTCTTTGGTGACATCCTAAAGTGGTTGCCATAGAATGCTACTTAAGTGTACTAAAGTGTCAGGTTGGCTGTGGCAGACAGTAGAGTGTGAGTTGGGTTGTGGCACAAGTCACAGTGCCTATATTCCTTGCTTTCTCAACGTGACTTTTTTGTTGTTGTTGTCCCTCAGCTTATTTGAAGACTGTCAAACTGAGGATTATTCTAATAATGGAATGGTCCAGATGCAATGCTATTTTCTGAGGTTGGGACAAATATCCAGAGCATTTCATTGTGTGTAACTTTTATCCCAGAGCTACTAGGAGAGTACATCCTGGAGTCTGGTGGCTCCTTATTAAGCTGAACCATAAAATTTTCTGAATTACCCAAGCAGTGGGTATTTTGAGTGGCAAGAAAACATGGGGCAGTGGTGGAAAATGCTGGAAGAGGAGTGGGAGGACCCCCAGAAGGGATGCCACTGGGAGATCTCCAGGAACTTAGACCTGCTCCTGCTGATTGTTTGAACTGAGATGGAGAAGCAGGAGATTGCTGCCCCTGCCTGTGGGGTGGGCTGCCCTTGGAGCATGCAGGGAAGCTGCCTGCTGCTCTGGCATGGACAGTCTTTCATGGTTGCTGTCTTGGTACCCGGAGTGAAAGATTTCCAGGCCCAGCCCTAGGTGCTAGTGCTTTAAGGGGACTAAGCAAGGTCTTAACTTTTATAACTGTTTTAGAGGCTTTGTGGACAGTGGATTGGGTGTCTGGCTTTGAGGTTTGGCTTTGCCTTTAACTCTGTGATGACCTCAGGTGAGTCACTTGACCTCTCCTTGTGCTTCAGTTTCCTAATTTTACAACTCTCTGGTCACACCAGCCCTCTCACTGTGATGATTTTCCACTATGATGTTTAACTTCGTTAGTCTGCCTTCACCCATCCCCCACCCAAACCAGGATCCTGACCAACCCAGTCTGCTTATGGACACTGTGATTTCATCTGGATACTAGACTTGGGTTCCAGCTGAGGCTTTACAATGCAGGGCCATGTCATTGTCATCAATTCAATAACCTTTCAGGCTGTCAGTATTCACCTCATCACACTGGGAATAACAATACTAACAATCATTCTAGGTAAAAGGTAAAGGATCCATATGAACAGAAGAAAAGCCCAGTACCTGCCCCATGTCAGTCACTGGTTGTCAGCCAGGTGGGCAGGCTAAAGTGGCATGATTTGTCCTGTCCTGGCAGAATGACTTTGAATTAGTGTGGCCTAGTAGCTAACAGTGGGATCACCTCCCTGATGGCTCCAGTGATGTCCTAATTGTGTGGGTTTGTGTCCCCACAGTGGCCAGTTTGCCATTGTAAAGAAGTGCCAGGAGAAGAGCACAGGGCTCGAGTACGCAGCCAAGTTCATCAAGAAACGGCAGAGCCGGGCCAGCCGGCGGGGCGTGTGCCGGGAGGAGATCGAGCGGGAGGTGAGCATCCTGCGGCAGGTGCTGCACCCCAACATCATCACGCTGCACGACGTCTACGAGAACCGCACTGACGTGGTGCTCATCCTCGAGCTGTGAGTGGGGTGCCCGGGACCCAATGGGGGGCAGCAGGGACAGGCAGGGCAGTGGAAGCTCCAGCCACTGGCCACAGGGGGCAGCAGCAAGCAGTCCTAAGCTCAGCCCCAAGGAGATTCATCAGTGGTGGGCAGTTTCCCTCTGCCTCACTTACCCCCATCCTCCTCCTGAAAGTGACCCAGAGGAGGGGCAAGTTTGCTGAGTAGCTGTGGCGGAGGGTGATGGTCAAGTCTGGCTTTCACTGGACCCTGGGGATCAAAGGGAAGAAATGACTGGTACTTGGGTCATTTCCTGGCTGGAGGGGCACATGGGAGGGTGAGAGGGGCCGAGGGTGGAGTGGGGAGCCAGAGAGGCTGTCAGGGAGGGATCTGTTCTATGAGGGGAAGAGCAGTCATCCTCCTGGCTCTGCGAAGCCTTTTCCCAACCCCTTTCTGGGGAAAATCCACTGCATTTGTGCTGTTTGACACCTTTATTATTATAATAATAGCTATTATTTAGACAGCCCTACTATAAGCAAAGCATTTGCTAGGTGCTTTATATTTGTCATCCTGTTCAGTCCTTACAGTGACTATGAGGGAAACATCTTACTAACACGGGTTATTTTGTATTCTCTATGCTAAGCACTTCTATTACCTAATTTAATCCTCATCACAATGGTATCATACAGAGACCTTCATTTTTCCCATTTTATAGACAAGAACACTGAAAGGCCAGGACACTCACAAGATTCTATAGCCAGAAAGTGGCAGGGCCAGGAGTTGAGTGCACACAGCTTGTGCAGGCAGCTATGAGCATGAGGCAGGACTGCCTTATTGTGTCCCAGCTGGGGAGGACATCACCATAATTGATGGAATTTGGGTAGGTGACACCAAGACTACAAGGGTTGGTTGGCCATCCTGATGTCTTCCTGGAGGTGTCTCTATAGAATGGTCAGGTCGGCTGTGGCAGACAGTAGAGTGTGAGTTGGGTTGTGGCACAAGTCACAGTGCCTATATCCAATCAAGCAGCAAGACCCTGTATTAAGAATGTTCTGAGCCTCATAAGCATGCATGCATCTACTAGTAGGCAGTGGAGTGGTGGCGTTTGTCTTAGCAGTCTCTGTCTTTGGGTAAATCACCTCACCTCTCTGAGCTTCAGATCTCATCTGTAAACCAGGCAGCCATCCATAACCCACCTACAGATTGGGTGGACCACCTGACATTTGAGATCATTCTAATTTGAGAACTATGCTCTGGTGTTGGCAGGATATAGATTTAAGTAGCAGATGGGCATTTGCATCAAATCTTGCATTTGATTCTTAAATTATCCATCTCAATATTTAAATTCATGGAATTGCCTGTGCTCTCCTCTTCTCCAGCTGCCAATGTCCTCCATGTTTCTCCCATAGGCCTCCCAGCCAGTTGGACTAGCTGGTGCACGTGCCTGCCTGACCCACTTAGAAGCCTGGTGGGATCCCCCAGGTGTGACCAGCTATGTGGACAGCCCAAGGTGTGTCATACACCAAGGCTAAGGGCCAGTGGTGGGCATCCTGATTGTCAGCAGAGAGGGACAAGCCCACCTTGCTAGGAAAGCATGGTCACTCCCTTAAAAGTTTATTATCAAGAGAAACTTTATGGGACTGAAATGAAATTACATTTATAATCCTACAACCCCAACACAGTTATTTGTGTTCTTCTGTGGTTCCTCCCAATTTTTATCTATTCGTATACAATCATTGTATTTGTACAATTTTCTACTCTTATTTTTTTTTCCCTGGTTAAGATAATTCCTTAAATAGCCTTTCATTCCTTACATAAGCTTTTCTCATTTAACTGGCTGTATTATGTTTCATTGAGTTGCATACCAGATTTCCCTATCAGTGGACATTTGGTTTTTATTTTCTAGCTTTTAATCATTACAAATTTTACTGATAAAACAACTTTCTTCCCATGATTTTCCCACTTTCTTTTGACTTAATTTTTTCAGCTAAATCCCCAGGAGTGGGATGACTAGGTCAAAGGCTGACATTTTTAGGGATCTTGATGTCCTCACTATCAAAAGATGGTGTTGGTTAACCAGTACCACCCACAACCTAAGAGTGTTCCTATTTGCCTGCAGCATTGCCATCCCTCGGTCATTTGTTTTAAACATGTTTTATTGTTTATTGATCTTTGTAGTTATAAATTGACACTTTGTTGTCATTTTAATTGGCATTTCTTTAATAGCTGGGGAAATTGCCTGCTTCTCCCTGTTTGTAGAACCCCAGGAGTTGGGGTATGGGATGCTTTTGAGATGTTCCTGTTTCTCCTAGCAGGTTTGTGGTTCTCTTGTGAGCTCAGTTGTCACACTGGTGTGCGCATGACTTACTTGGGCTGCTATGCTTGTTGAGTTCTGTCTACTCACAGTTTCTGTCTCCTCCTTCACTTCCAAGCTGTCTCATTACTCTCAGGTGCCTGTCTGTGGAGTGCTAAGGATTTATGACATTGGAAAAGACCCAAGCTTGCCAGGACTGTGGCTAAACCACATGTGGTCAGGGTTTAAGAGGGAGGACTTCCCAGGAGAGGACCTCGTGGGCTTTTGTGCTTGGACTTGGTGACTCCTGTTGAGCTGATCAGGAGTCATACCTGGTCCTCACTGTCCCTAATAGGTTAGTGGGTTTGCCCAGTAGTTGAACATGGGTCGTAGTGTCCACCTGCTCATTTGAAACCTGCTCAGTTGTAGGTTTTTTGAATGAGTCTACACTGATCCCTCTGCCCCTCTCAGCAACTATTGTCTAGTGCAGGGCTTCCCTCTGCTTTCTGCTAAAGTGACCAGTGCTAAGAGGACATACCCAGGCCTGATTTAAGTCCCTTTCAGCTGTTATTATCCCATTTGTGACCTCCTTAGATGCAGCTGCCTCTGGCCATGGTTGTTGAAGTCTGGGTTGGGAAGGATTTAGTTGTCCATGTAAGTAGACTTCTGTATAGCATAAAAAATACATTCAAAATCTCAGTAAATTGGGCCAGCCCGGTGGCGCACTGGAGAGTGCGCCCTCCCACCGAGGGTTCGGATCCCATGTGGAGACCGGTTCCCGCTCACTGGCTGAGCGCGGTGCAGGCGCAACACCGAGGGTTGCGATCCCGTTACCGGTCCCCAGTACGGGCGCGACACCGAGGGTTGCGATCCAGTTACCGGTCAGTAAAAAAGACAAAGAGGAAAAAAAATATCTCAGTAAATTAACTCATTTCACATGTGGAGTTTGCCTTGAAAAATATAAGTCTGTCTTGCAGGGGTTGGGCAGGCCTCCCATTGCAGGCCCCTGACCACTGTGGGGCCTGATGGACTCCAAGCCTGAGGAAAGTGATACCCTGGTGGCTGCACACCAGAGAATGGCCTGGCAGAGCATTCTGGGGCAGTGGTGATGCTTCGCAGATCCCTGAATTGAGTCCAGCTTCCTGGGACCCAGGAGCTCCAGCAGCATCCTTCCCACACTGCTGCCTCTGTGGGCCTTTTGCACATACATTCTGGAAGAGTTCTGAAATGCATTTCCAGTAGGCAGACCAACTTGCAGGGAGGAAGGAGGCAAAGGTACAATCAGCAGGAAGGGGACTATCTGGGAACGCTACAAGGAGAAGAGGGGAGGCCAGGCTATTAGGTTTTGCTTTTCATCTTAAAGCTAAAGAGATTTGGGATGTGAGAGGAAAGAAGCTTGGAAGGAGATAGGGAATGACTCTAAGGCAGAGGTCTCATAGCAGAGAAGCTCGTGGTAGAAACCATGTTGGGGGAAAAAGAAACAAAACCTACACTCCTTGACTGGGCTTTGAAAAGAGGTGACTGAGCATAGATGTGAATGTCCCCAGTCTGGGTTGATGTGAATGTCCCCAGACAGGGCCTGGGCAAGCTCATCAGCCTCCTGGGCCCTTTATATCAGTGGCTTTGGGTAACAGGATACATCCCCATTGTAATGATAATCTTTTACACTTACACAGCATTTTATTTAAGGTAGAAATGGTGGGATTATTATTTTAGGCCTAGAGATTTTCCCCAGGTCCCAGCCTCACATAACCTGGCAGGGGCTGGGAGGCTCTGGGAGTATTAATGACAAGGGTAGGGCTGGGTTCTGTGTGTTTCAGAGGGGCTGCCATGGATTTGAAAATTTGCAAAAGGCTCTGGACAGGTCTCTTGTAAATGCCAAGGCTTCCTGTCCATATGATACAGGATATTCTATGTCATGTTGATATTTTTAATGTTTTATTTCTTTCTTCTGTTCTTTTATTCACCAAACTTCTATTGAATGTCTTTCTCACACTAGGTGCTGTGGAATAAAAAATAATTTAGCTGGGGAGAGACAGACAGATAATGAAGCCCAGTGTGATGAGGGCATAGATGTCCCTGGACAGGAATGGCAGAGGACTGCCCAGTGCCTGGGGTGGCTTTGAGGCTATCCTTTTGGCAGCAGCAACTCAGGCTTTGTAACATAGAGAGTACATGATAAGAAGGACACGTGGTGGACTGGAGCTGAGAAGATCTGGGTCTAAATCCTGGTTCTGCCACTTATTAGCTGTGTGACCCTGGGCACTGCTCTCTTGGGGCCTCGGTTTCCTCATGAAAGGACGACAGGACCCGAGCTGACAGTTCACCAGAGAAGTTCCGCTTTATTCGGGGGAGAAGCATACATTTATATAGAGCCGGGTTCCGGGAGAGGGTGGTTAGTACATGGGGCGGTAGTTGATTGGCCGGGGGCGGGTAATGATTTCTGATAGGCTGCACCTTGGCACCGGTGAGATTGTTAGGACCCGGAAGAGAAAAGCGCCATGTTTTAGGGAGTGCCTCCTTTGGGGTCTTCTATGGGGCCTTACATTCCTCCCTTTTTCCTCTATTGGGGATAAGGTCGTTGAGGTCTCCGAACTACTTACTGCTGGAGGGGGGCATCGTTGGAGGAGGAAACAGGGAGGAGAAAGAAACCCCCATTATACCCCAAAAGAGAGTGGTGAACAGGGTGATTTCAAGGGGAGAGAAATCCATGAAAGTTCCTTGGAGCCAT
>NW_007727892.1:0-16047 GCF_000696425.1 Galeopterus variegatus
TGAGGAAAACTATTCTGAGCACAGGGAGGTCAAGCAGGGGTTCTAGGGCATGAAATCTTTGGCAGAGCAAGAAGGTCAACTGGGAGTAGAACAAGACGGCAGGGGCATGGCAGGGAGAAAAAAAAACAATCTCTGGGAGCCCATCACTGGGCTCTCCCAGGGTGGAGAATGGGGACTTGCTGCCTCCAGCCAAGGCCATCTTCTAACCCCTTTGACCTTGACAGCCAACCCTGAGGCCTGTCTGAAATTTGCTGCCAGCAGGGTACCTGTTACTTGTGAGTGGCATTTTATAGATTGTGAAGCACTTTCAATACATTATCTCATTTGATTCTGACCACAAGCCTGGGAGATAGGTATTATAAGCCCTATTTTATGGAGGAATAAACATGAAGCTCAGAAAAATTAAATGGTTTGCCATAATTCCCATGCTGTTAGTAGAACCATGTATTTTTCCCCTCTGAGCCTGCCTCACACGACTCTGCCCTCTCTTCTGACTTGACTAAATCCTCCATCCTCTAATCCTATAAATAGGCACAATTCTCTTATTTTTTTAAATGAATGTTTATTATTGTTTTCCTTCTGTCTTTTTCAACCTTTGTCAAGCATTAATAAATTATTGCTGGATGTACATTTCATACAGTATTCCATGTTTATTTACAACCCATTTCTTTTCTAGAAAGGTTGAGGATGTCTTGCAACAACAACAAAACAAAGATGCCCGATAATATTAATATGGAATGAAGAAGTTAGGACTAAAGGAAATATGCTAATCATAAGTTGCTATTGATTAAATGAAGCACACTCTCTTTTTACGCATACGCATATATATCTACACACATATATTTAAATAATATTTGCATATACATATATACATATTTCAATATGCATTATATGTGTATGTATGTGTAGAACAGGACTTGGCATGCCGGTAAATTCTCTATGTATTTTAAACTAATCTTCTTGGGAGTCAAGGCAAAAATAAAGCAGAGTAACTTGCACAGCTTTTATTTTAGGAATAAAGCTGATTATCAACTTTGTAGAAACAAAATATTTCCCAATAGTAAATTCTACAGAATATTTCTCACACTGTACGATATATATATGAGTACTTCAAAAAGTTCACGAGAATATTCTTATTACCTTTTAGTTCTATTTTCCCACAAACTTTTTGAAGTGCCCTCTTACTGATTCTCCCCAAAACCTTCTAGATATTTTGGTAATCAGACTCCTTTTTGTATGGGTTTCAGGACAGATGTAGCTTTGAAGAGATACTGCCCTGCCTCTGAGCATTGACTCCTCTCAGGGAGATTCAGAATCTTTCCACACCTCCTGATCTCATTATTCCCTAGTACCTCTGAAAATATGGGTAAACAAGTACTCAAAATGGCAACACTCCATGGAAACCAATTTAATCAAATTTAAATGTTTGAAAGAAAAATCAGCAATTAAGAGATTTGTATTTAAAACTACCAACATGTAACTTTCAAAAAATGTTTTACAAATATTGTGCTAATTGGAAAATGCACTTATTTATATAGAATAAGAGACTATGAAATCACTTTAAATTTGCTTAAGTATCCATTTATTTCAATAAATTTAGTTTTCTACAAATAGCCCAATGATCGCCTTTTAACATTATCTTAATGGAAGCATAACGTGATGCATCAATGCAAGAGTCATCAGAAGGTAGCAAATTTAGGAACTGGTGGTTTAAATTCACTTCCAGTGCAAAGGATACTTCTTGGTTTCCTTAATAAAACCAGAAGCACGTATTAGAGACAACAGAGATACACATGAGCATGCAGGCTGATCATAAAACTTTTTGGAAGAACCAAAGAGTTTCTAAGAATACATAGCATTGAAATGTTAGTAGCACTGTGATTTACTGAAATACATTAATGTTCTTACAAAGGTAAAATGTGCATTATTGAAAAAAAATTCATCATCATCATGAGGGTCAAACACATAAAGAGAATCCAAATTTGTAGATTGTATTTCTTTTCTTCCCTGATGCAGACATTTGAACTTTGGCTATAATTGAGACATCTCCTCTCAGTTATAGCCAAAGTTCAAATGTCTGCATCAGGGAAGAAAAGAAAAGAAATACAATCTACAAATTTGGATTCTCTTTATGTGTTTGACCCTGTATTCCTCAGTTTTCTCATTCAGGGAGTGCCATTTTATGAAAAGGTCATGAACCACGAGCCGAATTGGGATCCGGTGGAGCTAAGCTCCTACAAACAGGCTTGAAATCTTAGTTTCCTATTCTTCAAAATATTAACAGTAATGTATGACAGAGTTATTTTAAGGATTAAGTGAAATAATGTATTTAAAAGGTATGGAACAGTTCTTCATACAAAGTAAACATTTAATAAATGTGAGTTTTTCCTTCTTTCTATTTTCAGGAATAGTTCAAGGATCAAATAGTCATTTGACAAATGCTTATTAAATGCTTGCTCTCTGCCACATACTGTTCCAGGATTTAGGGATATAACAGTATATACAATTGAATCCCTATAGAAGTACCACATAAATATGAGTTGTGTAATTAAGAGGATTTCTAGAGAAACCAATACTACATGACCTGTCCTGAGAGCTGGTTATGGTTAGGATCCAGAGGAAAACCAAAATGAAACAGGGGAATGTTCCTATGAAAGTGAAAAATTGTTCTGTTTAATTACATGGAAGCTATTATGGGGAACATCCCTTTTAGAATTTCTCTACAATATGGTAACTGCTAAAATTGCCAGACATGCTGAGTAAACCAGAAATTTTTTTTTTAAAAACCACACATAAATTTTCTGCTTCTGTATAAGATGTAAAAAATCACAAGAGAGTTTGCTCTTACCCTAAAAAAAAACAAGCCAGAGAAGCTATATCATTTTTTTCCCCCAAATATATCAATTGAAGACACAAAGAAACCTAAATAAGTTAAATTCCAGAAAGGAATATGACCTTCCTAAGAGGCAAGAGACCCTCAGGTATTCATGTCCCTGGCAAAGTTCTGAGAAGAATTTTCAAAAACACCAAAGTTTGGAATAAGGAGAACCCAGCTGATATGTTAACAAAATTTTAAGGCTGTATGTGCACTGGCACAATAGATTAATATTCTGAGGAAGCCCAGGCACAGAATGAGATTGAGTCCACCTGCTAAATTTTTCCAACAGCTCTTCACTGACTGCTCAGAGGTAGCGCTGCGCCAATGGCTTCTGGCAGATCAGGAGCATGGAGAGAGAACACCCATGACGTATGTAGTGCCTCCTCAAGATACAAAGCAGCCACCCTCCAGAAGCAAGAAGTGCAACAAGAGAGCTAAAAGAAATACATCGGAGGCACTACACGTTCTCAGGCGTGACAGGATGGAGGAAGGTCAGGACATCTAAAAGAAACACAGGCATTTAAAGGCTTTACAGAATGGAGTGAAGCTGTCCTCAGAAGGCTTAGGCAGGGCAAAAAAACTCCTAAGCCACAAACACCCAGAGGCTGGACTGGAAAGCAGAGAGAATCCCCTAGCAACCTATAACCTGGCAAGCAAGCTATAAAGCAGAGAGAGTTTTCACACAGTTTAGAAAACTGTCAACTTAGTCATAATTTATATAAAAGATCCAGAATTATGGCAGTTCCAGAGCATAAATCCAGCTGAGGGGCAAATCCCAAGCCACCTTCAAAATAGGTTAAGCCTGTAGTGGGTGAATCAAATCCAACTAAAGCTGCAACAAGGCCCTGACCCGTTCAATAACAGATCACATTGACTCAAGCCTTCACTCTAAAAGACTGATAGAAGAAAAAGTGTGTTATTTTCCAGAGGTAAATATTGTTCATTTCAGTCTTTATTGCTCTTTTATACAAAATGTCTGCCATATGACCAAAAATTACAAGATATATAAAGAAGGAAGAAAATGTGACCCATGGACAGGAGAAGAAACAATCAATGAAAGAAGAACCAGAGATAGCCCAGATGATGAAATATCAGACTGGGTCTTGAAGATATATAGGAAAAAAATGCTAAAGGATTCAGTGGAAAAGATATACATACAACATGCTTCAGGAGCTAAGTGATTACAGCAGAAAAATAGAAACTATTTTTAAACCAAATGAAAACACTAGAAATGACAAATTCAATACCAGAAACAAAGAATTAAATAGGCCTTAAAAGCAAAATGGACACAGAACAGGAAAGGACCCATGAACTTGAAGACAGATCAATATAATGTAACCAAAATGAGACACGAAGACAGTAATTTTAAAAACAAAAGAACAGACCATCTGAAATTGGTGGGACAATATAAAAAGTTCTGACACACTTAGAATTGGAGTCTCCGGAGCAAAAGAAAGACAATAGTGCAGAAGAAATATTTAAAAACAAAATAGCCAAAAACTTTTCAAAATTGATGAAGCACAGGGAGCCACAGATTCAAGAAAACAACCCCAAGCACGATAAATACAAAGAAAACTATACCTAGACACAAGTGTGAAAACACATGAAGTCATAATAAAGAGTAAATCCCAAATGAAGCCAAAGCAACAAAAAGAGCAATTAAATGAATAGCAGCTATCTTCTCATCAGAAACAGTGGAGACCAAAATCAATGGGACAGAGCTTTAGAAGAGTTAAAAAGAAAAAAGCTGTCAGCCTAGAATTTTATGTCCAATGAAAATATCCTTCAAAAATGAAGACAAAATAGACTTTTTTATTCACACACAGTCTAAAAGAATTAATCAAAATTTAAAAATAAAAAGTCTTTTCGAAGATTGATGAAAAATTAAACCAGATGAAACTCTAGACCTATAGGAAAGAATAAAGAACACACAAAAAGGTAAATATCTATGCAAATACAAAAGGCTCTTTTTTGTTAGCATCTTGAAATGCTTTAATGACTATTGACAGCCTGAAATATAAATAATAACAATATAGTATCTTATAGCATATGCAGAGAAAATAAATAAGGCAATAGAGCACAAAAAGCAGAAGAGTGAATGGAATACATAGTTGTAATGTTCTTTAATGTTCATCTAAAAGTATAATTTTACTTTAAGATAAACAATAATAACTTAAAGATCTATGTTGTAATATCTAAAGCAACCACCAAAATAAATTAAAAAGACACATACCTAAAAAGTCAATACAGACCTGTGCTTCTGGCCAAAATAGAGTAAGGAGAAACAATTTCCCTTCCCATATGAAGCAGTAAAGAAAAAAAAAACTGGGTTAAGTATGTGAAACAATGCACATCAGGCAATGCAGGAGAGCATTCACTGAGATAGAGGAAACAAACAGTTGAGCCCTACGATTGCTCAGCTTGAGATCTGGAGTGAACTTCTAGACTGCTGTGCAAAAGGATCATCTTTAGAGGTGCTTGTCTCTTTGAGAAGACAAGACCAAGCTGGGAGTCTGGAAAGACCTGTGTAGCTGGAGGTTACAGGGCAGACCCCCAAAAAGGAAATACCTACACAGAAAGAGTGCTCTGGAGAACCATAGAGGTAAGGATTGCTTAGCAGTTGCATGTGAGGAAACTACAAGAGGAAAAAGAGGAATGATCCAAAAAGAGCAGAAGGAAGAATTATAAGAAAAAGAGCTCACACAGGGCAGAAAAGACTTCATGTTCTCATCAGCCAGCGTAAAAAAGCTCAGTATACCCAACGTGCTACGTAGAATGCTCAAAATGTATATGTCTTCACAGTGGAACAAATTGGTCCTAGACTAAGAGCTACTCTGGCACTGAATAACAAAGCTTAAAAGCAAGACTTGAAGGATCAAATGTTGCCAAATAACTTAACTACGTCCCAGAATAAAGTTCAAGAACATTTTTTAAATTAATGAATAGCCAGCACCCAACAAGGTCAAATTCACGATGTTTGACATCCAATTAAAAATTGCCAGAATTTCAAAAAAGCAAGAAACTACAACCCATAAAACTGGGGAAAAAATATTAATCAATAGAAAAAGACCTTGAAATAACATGTACAACAGAATTAGGAGACAAAGACATTTTAAAACTTAGTGTAAAACAAACAACCCAGTTAAAAATGAACTAAGGATTTGAATAGACATTTCTCCAAAGAAGATATACAAATGGCTAAAAGCACATGAAAAGATTCTCAACATCAGTAGCCATTAGGAAAATGCACTTCAAAACCACAGTGAGAACCATGTCACACCCACTAGGATGCTTGTAATTTGGGTGTGTAAATTGCAAATAGCAAGCCAAGGTGTGGAGAAATTGAGCATTTCATGCATTGATGGTGGGAATGCAAAATATTGCCGCCAGTTTGAAAAACAGTTTAGCAGTTCCTCAAAAAGTTTTAACAGAGAGTTACCATATGACTCAGCAATTCTATGCCTAGATATATAGCCAAGAGAAGTGAAAACATATGTGCACACAGAAATGTGCATGGGAATGTTCATAGCATCATTATTTATAATAGCCAAAAAGTGGAAACCACTGGTCATCAACTGATGAATGAATAAACAAAATGTGGTATTCTCATACAATGGAATATTATTTGGTCATACAAAGGAATGAAGTACTGATACATGCTACAACAGGATGAACCTTGCAAACAGTAGGTTAAGTGAAAGAAGCAAGATGCAAAAGGCCAATATTGTCTGATTCCATCTATACAGAATGCCTAAAACGGGCAAACCCATAGAGACAGAAAGTAGTGGTTTCTGGGGGATGAAGAGAAAGGATAATTAAGAGGAACTGTTTATGGCATGGTGTTTCTTTGGCGGGTGAAAAAAATACCCTGAAATTAGATAGTGGTGATGACTGTGCAAATTTATGAAAGTACTAAAAACCACTGAATTGTAGATTTTAATAAGGTGTATTTTGTAGTAAGTGAATTTTATCTCAGTTTTTTTAAAAAAAATAATTCCCAATGTGAGTCCACGTGAGTTTTAAAGCAAGTAACCTTTCTGTTAGAATTTACATTAGATTGGAAGATGGGTTATTTATAAATAGCTTGAAAAGAGTGCTGCACTATCATTGTGCCCAGCCAGAATTAGTTAAATCATCCAGNATAGCTTGAAAAGAGTGCTGCACTATCATTGTGCCCAGCCAGAATTAGTTAAATCATCCAGATCTTTTGGAATTAATACTCAAGAGTAATGGCAAAATGAATAAAGTTCAATCATATTGATTACAGACCAGTTCCATACCTGGCTATTCAAATTCTACAGTCATGCATATTTAGGCTAATAAATAGATTTTAAACATGAATTCAATTTTTAACTCAACACTGGATGTGATAAGATATGAAAATGATAGCACAGTCACTGCTAAAAATGTGGATTATCACTCCTCTTTTGGAATTAATACTCAAGAGTAATGGCAAAATGAATAAAGTTCAATCATATTGATTACAGACCAGTTCCATACCTAGCTATTCAAATTCTACAGTCATGCATATTTAGGCTAATAAATAGATTTTAAACATGAATTCAATTTTTAACTCAACGCTGGATGTGATAAGATATGAAAATGATAGCACAGTCACTGCTAAAAATGTGGATTATCACTCATTTCTCAGAAAAGTTGCTGGAGCACAAGACACAAAGTTGGAGAATGCTGAAGAGAGATAGAGAAGCTCAGGACTCTAATGATACTGATGCAGAACTTCTAATACAAATGTCAACTTTTCATCCTTAAATTTAGGAGGTAACCATCTAGTATTAATAAATAATATTTGTGGAATTCACTATAAAAAATTATTGTAAGTGCTTTCATGTTTTCAAGAAAGTAGAGGAAAAATTAGCATATAGAGCCAAACTGAGCAAGTAAAGACATGGGAGATTTTTTTTAAAGACACAAATCAAACTTCTAGAGATGAAAAGTAAAATACCTAAGATGAAAAATACACTGAACAAAATTAACAGCAGAATAGACCCTGTAGAAGAAAGGATGATTCAAATTGAAGACATAGCAATAGAAACTATCCAAAATGAAACAGAGAGAAAACAACTCAAAACAAAAACAAAATATCATTTTAAACAGCCAGATACACTTGTAACTAGAGTCCCCTAAAGTGGGAGGAAAAAACAAATGTATTTGAAGAAGTAATGACCAAAATTTTTCAGATTTCATGAACACTGTAAAGTCACAGACCCAAAAATCTCAATGAACACTAAGCAAAAGAAACATGAAGAAAAGCATTTAAAAATCAAGTTTCTTAAAACCAGTGTGAAAGGGAAAAATAATAAAAGCTGCCAAAGATAAAAGACACATTAGACACAGATACAGAGGAAGCAGGAAAGGGGAAGGGGGGAGAGCCTGGTAACAGACACAAAATTACAGCCGGACAGGAAAAATAAGTCCTACTGGTGTACAGTTGAGCCAGGAACCTATAATTAACAGTGATTTACTTCATGTTACCAAATGACTAGGAGAAAGGAGATCAAATGTGCTCATCACAAAGATCAAACATGCTCGGATTGGCCTGTGGCTGACTTGGGAGAGCGTGGTGCTGACAACACCAAGTCAAGGGTTAAGATCCCCTTTCCTCTTACCGTTCATCATTTTTAAAAAAAAAGATCAAACATGCTCATCACAAATGATTAAGTTTTGCAATGATGAATAGGCTTCTTACCCCGAGTAGATCATCACACATTCTGTACATCTATTGAAATATGACTCTGTACCCCATAAATATGTACAATCAATACGTTTCCATTTTTTTAAAAAAAGTATTTTTAAAGGTGCAAAGGAAGAAAAACTTGACAGCAGACTTCTCATTAGGTACAATGCAAGGCAGAAGATAGTGAAACATCTTCATGGTACTAAAAGAAAAAAAAGCAAAAAACTATCAACCTTTAATTCTATATCAAGCAAAAATATCTTCCAAAAATGAAGTCAAAATCGAGATGTTTTTAGAAAGACACATAGGTAAGAATCCAACCCTAGCTTACCTGCAGCACAAGAAAGAAGGAAAATGATACCAAATAGACATCTCCACCGACAGAAAGAAATGAAAAGTAATACAAATGGTAAACTTGTGAGTAAATGTAATTTTTAAAAAATGTTTAAACTCCTTTAAAGATAATTGACTATTTAATGTAAAAGTAATAACAAAATGGGCTGGGATTTATCTAAAATTAAAATGAATAACAATAGCACACAGATCAGGAGGGGGAAATGCAAGTACACATTTGTAAGGATCTTGTGCTACACTTAAAGAAGTATAACATTACTTAAACATAGACTGTGACAAGTGAAAGATACATGGATCCTACAGAAATCACCAGTAGGAAGAGAGGGAGGAAGGAACTACAGCAAAAACCACAACAAAGGACATAAAAACAAAATCATAAAGCATGCTTAATTATTCCAAAAGAAGGTAGAAAATCAGGAAAGGCAAACAAGAACAGAGGGAACAGATAGAAAACAAAAAGCAGATGGTAAATTTAAATCCAATCTTGTCAATAATCATATTTAATCTATATGCTCCAAATGCTCTCAATTAATTGGCAGATTAGATAAGAATGCAAGACCCAAGTACTATACATGCTGCTTAAAAGAGACACATTCTAAATATGAAGACACAAACAGATTAAAAGTATAATGTTGGAAAATATATCATACAAACACTGAAAAAAAAAACCCTAAAGTGGCCATATTAATATTAAAGTAGATTTTGAAGCCTATATATATTTAAGATGTCAATTCCCCTTCAACTAATCTACAGATTTGATTCAATTCCAATCAAAATTCAAACAGGCTTTTCTGTAGAGTGATGAGCTGATTCTAAATTTCATATGAAAATTCAAAAGACCCAGAAGAGTCAAAATAAATTTTAAAAAGACAAAACATTGGCTTTCCATATACAAAAGATTTTGACCTTTGATCTAAATCTCAAACCGTATGCGAACATTAATTCAAACATCAATCTAACAAAATTAAAATTCAAAACTATTAAATGGTGAGAAAAAAGCATAGAATAAAAGCTTTGTTACCTTTCTGTGCCTGTATGATCTCACTTATATGTGGGACTCTAAAAAAGTTGATCTCATAGAAACAGAGAATAAAAAAAGTGGTTACCAGAGGCTGAGGAGAGAGGCAGAGTGGGAGGGATTGGGAAAGGGAAGATGTTGACAAAAGGGTACAAAGTTTCATTAGACAGGAGGAATAAATTTTAGTGATCTATTGCACTGCACGGTGACCACAGTTAAAAATAATGTACATATTTAAATTGCTAAAAGAATAGATATTTAATGTCCTCACCACACAAAAAATGATAAGTTGGTGAGGACGGGTAGGTTAATTAGCTTGATTGGATTTTCCTACAATGTATACACAGATGAAAACATCATATGTACCCCATAAATGTACACAATTGCCAATTAAAAATTAATAAATAAATTTTTATTACCTATACATAGCAAAACTGCCAAGGTCATGAAAAACAAGGAAAAACTGAGAAAGAATCACAGATTGAAGACTGAAAAACAAAACAATTAAAGGCAGGTGATATCCTATACTGGATCCTGGAACAGAAAAATAAAAGACGTTAGTATAATAACTGGTGGTATCTGAATTGTCTTTTAATTAATAGTATTGTACCTATGTTAACCTCCCAATTTTGACAAATTTACCATGATTATGTAATGTTAACATTAGGGAAAGCAGGGTAAGGAAATATACTGAAACTCACTGTACTATCTTTGCAGTCTTCTGTAAGTATAAATTTATTTCAAAATAAAAAGTTCTAAAAAGTAATAAGAAAATAGAAATAATCTTAAGCAAATAAATTTGACAATTTAGATAAAAGAGAAAAAAATTCTTGACAATGTACTTTTATCAAATGACAAAAAGAAATCATGTAAATAGCTACATATCAATTAACAAAATTTAATTTATTATTCAAAACTTTTCCACAAAGCATGATTTCATTGAATTCTATCAAAAGTTTAATGAAGAAACAATATTAATCCTACACAAACTTATTCAGGAAGTGAAAACAGATTTCTGAACTTGTTTTATGAGTCTAGAATAATCTTAAAAACAAAACCAAAGATATTACAAAAACGTAAAATTATCTTTTTTTTTTGGCAGCTGGCCAGTATGGGAATCCAAACCCTTGATGTTGGTGTTATCAGCACCACACTCTACCAAATGAGCTAACTGGACAACCCCCAAAATAAAATTAAAGATGAACATCCCTTGTCAACATAAATGCAAAAATTCTTGTTGAAATCTGTAAAATCAAGTTCAGCAATATATATAAAGGATAATTCACATGGCCTAGTGAGGCTTATTCCAGGAATGCAAGGTGTATTAGTTCGTTTTCTGTTGCTTATAACAGGATACTGAAACTAGGTAAATTATAAAGAAAATGGAATTTATTTCTTATGGTTTCAAAGGCCAAGGTTTAGGGGGTGCATCTGGTGAGGGCCTTCTTCTGGATGGGAACTCTACAGGTGACCAGGGTATCATGTGGCAAGAATGGCATGAGCAAGAGAGCTAACATGCTAACTTGTTCTCCTTATAGAGCCATCAGAACCACTCCCTGATAACCCATTAAACCATTAAGCCATTACTCCATCAATGGATTAATCCATTCATGAGGGCACAGTCCTCATGATCCAGTCATCTCTTGAAGGCCCTGCCTTTCAAATACCATAATTAGATTTCCCACCCTCTTAACACCATTACAATGGGGATTAAGTTTCCAACGCATGAACTTTTGGGGGATACATTCAACCCACAGCACAAGGATAGTTTAACATTAGAAAATCAATCAATGTTAGTCATCATTTTAACAGAAGAAAGAAGAGAAAACATAAAATCATTTCAATAGATAAAGAAAAGAAATAGCAAATTCCAACATTTTAAGATAAAAAAATAAGTTAGATATTTAGGAAGAGAAGGGAACTTCCACCATCTAACAAATGTCATTTACAAAACCGTGCAAGTAACATCATACTTAATAGTGAAACATCAAGCCCTTTTTCTCTAAGATCAAATAAGATAAAATGTCCATTCATCACTTCTAGTCAACATTGTACTGGAAGTTCTAGAAATAAGGCAAGAAAAAGTATAAAAGGTATACAGTTTGGAAAGGAAGAAGTAGAACTATATTTACAGACACCTTTGTTTTGTTAGTAGAAAACCTTATGAGATCGTATGTACACACATTCACAAAGACACACACATGGTACTCAAAACGTTCATGAAAAAATTTCTATTACACTTTCTTTTTTAATTTTAACATTTACTTGTACATATCTGTGGGGTAGTGTGTTGTTTCAATACATGCATATACTGTATGATGATTCACTTAGGGTAGATAGCATAGTTTTGTACCCGTTTGTCCATCACTTTTCTTTCCCCTCCCCTCTCCTCCCCTCCCAGCCTCTAGTAACCATTATTCTACTCTATACTTCTATGAGAACCACTTGTTTTCTTAGATTCCACATATAAGTGATATTAGGCAGTATTTGTCTTTCTGTGCCTGATTACTTCATTTAACATGATGGTTTCCAGTTCCATCCATGTTGCTGCAAATGATAGGATATCTTTTCTTTATATAGCTGAATAGTATTCCATTGTGTATGTGTATCACAGGTTTTTTACCCATTCATCGATTGATGGGCATTTAGGCTGATTCCATCTCTTAGTTATTGCAAATAGTGTTGCAATGAACATGGGAATGCAGGTGTCTTCTTGATATATTGACTTTATTTCCTTGAGTTTATACCCAGTAGTGGGATAGCCGAGTTGTAAAGTAGATCTATTTTTAGTTCTATAAGGAATCTCCATACTGTTTTTCACAATGACTATACCAATTTACACTCCCACCAACAATATAGGAGAGTTCCCTTTTCTCAACATACTGGCCCACCATTTGTTATTTTCTGTCTTGTTGATAATAGCCATTCTAACTGGAGTGAGATGATATCTCATTGCAGTTTTAATTTTCATTTCCCTAATAATTAGTAATTTTCAGCATTTTTTCATGTGCTTGTTGGCCATTTGTACGTCTTCTTTTGAGAAATGTCTGTTCAAGTCCTTTGCCCATTTTTTAATTGGATTATTTGTGGTTTTGCTATTGAGTTGTTTGAGTTCCTTATATATTCTGGATATTAGCCACTTGTCTGATGTACAGTTTCCCAACACTTTCTCCCATTATGTAGATTGGCTCTTCACTTTGTTGATAGCCTCCCTTGTTGTGCAGAAGCCTTTTAGTTTAATATAGTACTATTTGTGCATTTTTGCTTTAGCTGGCTGTGCCTTTGTGGTCTCCCTCAAAGAAGCACTGCCCACTCCCATTTCATGTAGTGTCTCCTCTATGTTTTCTTTTAGTATTTTCATAGTTTGGGTGCTAACTTTAGGTCTTTAATCCATTTTGAGTTGCTTTTTGCGTATGGTGAGAAATAAGAGCCTAGTTTCAAAGTGTTTGCAAGTGGATATCCAGTTTTCTCAGTCCCATTTGGTGAAGAGGCTGTCCTTCCCCACTGTATATTCTTGGCACCTTTTTAAAAAGTCTGTTGGCTGTGTGGGGGTTTTATTTCAGGGCTCTCTATTTTGTTCCATTGATCTATTTGTTTTTATGCCAGTATCATGCTGTTTTGGTTACTGTAGTTTTATATGACATTTTGAAGTGAGGAAGTGTGATGCCTCCAGCTTTGGTCTTTTTGTTCTTTTTCTTCTTTCTGCTTTAGCTATATGGGTTTTTTTGTGATTCTGTATAAATTTTAAGATCATTTTTTTTCTATTTCTGTGGATTATGTCATTGGTATTTTGGTAGGGATTGTGTTGAATGTGCAGATTGCTTTGGGTAATATGGACATTTTGATGATGTTAATTCTTCCAACCCACAAACATGAGATATCTTTCCATCTACTTGTGTCCTCTTTAACTTTTTTCACTGATGTTTTATAGTTTTCATTGTAGAGGTCTTTCATCTCCTTGGTTAAATTTTGTCCCAGCCCGCAGGATATTCAATGAGGACCCTGGAGGGGGGAGTGGGAATTGGATGGGACAAGAGACACGAGAAATGAAGACAAGACAATATTCTGATCAAGTCTCGTTTATTGATTCTTAGGTTACATCTTATATAGGAAAAAGCAGGCATGCTGCAAAGGGTCTGGAATGTAAAGATATGATAATATCTTGAGGAGAGACAAAGACAGGACATTCAAAGTAAAGGTTGCCACCCAGAATGTTTATGGTTAAACAGTTTCTAGAGAAGGATAAAAGGTCACTTGCAAATTAACTTGCATAGCCAGGAGCAATCAGTTTCTGGCATAAAGATTTCGAGGCAGTTATGTAAAGCATGGCCATCTGAGCAGATTGTCAAGGAGAAGCGGTCTCACAAGAAGGGGTGTGGAGCTTCAGGCCCCCAACATATCCCCCTTTCTTTTCTTATATGAGAAATGGAAACATAGCCCAACATAATAAGAGCTGTGTCTGGCTTAGGTTGGGATGTTCAATTCTATAACAGCTTACCCGTCATTGGGAATAACTGTAGCTGGACAGATATCCCTGTCTTAGGTTGCTGTAGAACAACACCCTCTTACCCGTCTCTGACCATTCAGCTCTATTTTTTGGAGGGCGAGCAGATCGATGTCGCTCATTAGAGGAATGTTCCATTTCCAGTCGTTGATAATGAATCTGAATGGGCCGTGCTTGAATAGCCTCTATCTGTTCCTTAATAAAAGTAGTGACCTTATTAAAAAGGAAAGGCCCCAAGGACAGCAAAAGAAATAAACCTATAAGAGGACCTAATAAAGGTAAGAGGTAAGGTAAAAATCCATTGAGCCCAGTCCAAAGGGGATTGTCAGCCAACTGTTTTCTTATTCTTCTTTTCCAAATCTTCTTGCAGTTGTTTAATGCGATCACGCACTGTTCCAGACTTATTCGCATAAAAGCAGCACTTTTCCTGTAAAGCCAAACAGATACCTCCCTGCTCAGCAGTTAGTAAATCAAGACCTCTGTAGCTATTGTGAATGATATTACTTTCATGATTTCTTCTTTAGCTATTTTGTTATTGCTATATAGGAAGGTTATTCTTCTTTGTTGTGTTGATTTTTGTTTCTTGATTTTGCATCCTGCTGCTATACTGAATTCATTTACTAGTTCTACTAATTTTTTTTGGGTGCAGTTTTGGGGGTTTTCTATGTATATGATCATATCATCTGTAAATAAAAATACTTTGACTTTCTTCTTTCCAATTTGGATATCCTTTATTGCTTTCTCTTGCCATATTTCACTGGCCAGAACTTCTAATACTATGTTGAAAATGAGTGGGGAAAGTGGGCATCCTTGCCTTATTCCAGATCTTAGAGGAAAAGCCACCAATTATTTTCCATTCAGTATAATATTAGCCTGGGTTTGTTGTACATGGTCTTTATTGTGTTTAAGTATGTTCCCTCTGTACCTAATTTGTTGAGTGTTTTTATCATGAATGGGTTTTGGATTTTATCAAATGCCTTTTCTGCATCTATTGAAATGATCATATGTTTTGTTTTGTTTTTTCCTTCATTCATTCTGTTGATGTGATGTATCATGTTTATTGATTTGCATATGTTGAACCATCTTTGCATCCCTGGGATGAATCCCACTTGATCATGGTGAGTGATCTTTTTAATGTGTTGGTGGATTCTTTTTGCTAGTATTTCATTAAGGATCTTTGTGTCTGTGTACGTTAGGAATATCGGTCCATCATTTTCGTTTTTTGTTGTGTTTTTGTCCAGTTTTAGTATGAGGGTAATGCTGGCCTCATAGAATGAGTTTGGAACTATTCCCTCCTCTTCAGTTTTTTGGAAGAGTTTGAGAAGATCAATTCCATTTTCCATGAACTTTTTGAAGCATCTTCGTGTGTGTGTGTGTGTGTGTGTGTGTGTGTATACTAGTACATATACTAAAATTAATGAATTAATTTAGCAAAGTTGCAGGTAAAAAAGTCTAAAAAATAAACAACTAGAAACTGAAACTACAAAACAAGATGTACAACAGCATTAAAAAAATGTTCAGCAACAGCATAGAAGAGGATAAAGAAAATGTGGTATATATACACAATGGAATACTACTCAGCCATAAAACAGAATGAA
>NW_007727892.1:16898-31496 GCF_000696425.1 Galeopterus variegatus
TAAGCCAGACAAAGAAACAGAAATACTGCATGTTCTCACTCATAACTGGCTGCCAGGAAGGAAGGGAGGGAGGGAAGGAAACAAAGGAGGGAAGGAGGGAAGAAGGAAGGAATGAAGGAAAGAAAGAAAGGAAAGACAACAATAATACATTGAACTTTCAGAAGGAGAGAACAAACCTAAGGATACTAGAGATGGCGGGGAGAGAGGAGGGGGTTTGGGAAGTGATAGGCTGAGCAAAGGGCATAAAGAAATATCACAATTTGTAAGAATGAATATGCTATTAAAAAATTTAAAATTAAGGATACTAGAGATGGCGGGGAGAGAGGAGGGGGTTTGGGAAGTGATAGGCTGAGCAAAGATCACAATTTGTAAGAATGAATATGCTATTAAAAAATTTAAAAATTTAAAATAAAAAAAATAAAAATGTAAGAGAGTAAAAAAAAAATTCAAAAACCTGGACTAAATCTAATAAAAAATATGTAAGACCTTTATACTGAAAACTACAAAATATTGCTGAGGAAAATGAAAGAAGACTTAAATATATGAATAATGTTCATAGATTAAAAGACACAATCATGTTAAGATATACATTCTCTGTAAATTGGGCTACATGTACAATGTAATCCATATCAAAATTCCAGCAGGCTTTTTGAGGGAAATTGATAAACTGATTAAATAATTTATATTAAACAAAAGACCAGAATAGCCAATAGAGCTGATATGGATTGAATTTTGTCCCCAACACAATTGTATGTGTCTAATACATAATTCTTTGTGTATTAAAAGCTTGATCCCCACCGTGACTTTTAAGAGGGTGGGAAATCCTATTTCGTTAATTGAAAGGTGGGGCCTTGAAGAGGTAATTAGACTCTGAGGACCACACCCTAATGAATGGATTAATAATGGTGGCAGTGGGTATGGTTCTGAGGGCTTTAAAAAGAGAAGACATGAGGGTCAATCTCTCTCTGCTTCTGCCATCTTGTAATGTGATACACTGTGCTACTGAAGCCACCTTGGACTTTGGACTTCCCAGCCTCAGAAACTGGAAAGAATAAATTTCGCTTTCTTTATAAGTCACCTAGTTTGGGGTATTTATGTTATAAGCAATGGAAATGGACTAATACAACAGCCTGGAAATAAAAAGATCAAAGTCAAATAGTTTATAGTATCTGATTTTAAGACCTACTATGAAACTAAAGTAATCAAGAAGATAGGTCTTCTGATTTGAACCATCCTTGATGAAAAATTGTGCCTGCCATTGTCAAAAGAGAACAAAAAGTATAAACCAAGCTTTTCTAAGTGTGACAATGAGGATGAACTACCTCATGGGTCTTTCCCCCCTTGCAAGGGGGTGAGGGCAAGGGAAAGCTATGAAGAAGTTGTGCACTGAATAGTCCCAGGCTGCCAAGCTGTTTAGTTCATTCATTAAACAAACCTTTACTGAGTGTCTTTTCTGAGTGATGCCTTTTACACAAAAACAAAATACAGGACAGAGAAGGAAGGGGGCATAAATAAATTATGCATGTGGTGCCTAGTCCTGTATTAGATACTGTACACATTTGTAGTCTCACAACTGCCTCATGGTGTACATATTACTATTCCCATTGTACAGAAAAGGAACCTGCAGCCCAGAGAGTTTAGTTAACTTGAAGCTACACAGGCAGTACTGTGGAGAGGTAGGAATCAAATCCAGGTCTAATCTGAGTCTTAAATCTTTGCTTTTTCCACAAGACTACACTGCCTCCAGGGACACTCTACCAGGGGAGGTAGATAAAAAGAAAACAGAACGCGATGTGATGAGTGCTATAATAGAGTTAAGTCTTATGTGAATTAACTCTCCCTGTAGGAGCCTTAAAAGTCTCATGGAAGAGGTGACATTTGAATAGGGTATTTTTAATGAGTGAGAGAAAGGGAATGCTTGAAAACCTATGAAATGGGCTTGAGGATTGTTTGGAGAAAAACAAGAAGTTAGGCTTGTCTGGAACACACGGTTTGTAGGGTTTTTAAATTTCCAGGGCTAAGGGTAAGCAGGCCATTTCGGGACTATATTGATAAATGTTTTGTATATCAAACTAAGGAGTTTATGTTTAATTTTGTAGGCAATGGGAAGTCATTGAAATGCTTGAACAATGGCACTTTAAGATTATTTTGACATTGTATAGAGAGCCTGGATCAAAGGAGAGACATTGTAAGTGGGAAGATATGATAGAGATGTATTGCAATCTCCCATGTGAGAGCTAAACAGATCCAGAAATGGCACAGTATGCATACAAATGGACTGATGTAATGGAGTGAATAAAATTAGGACACGAACTTGACAGGGCTTTGTAAATACTTGGATAAATGCAGACATGGAAGAACTGCTCTCAGTACCAGGCTCAGGTGACTTTGTGAACATGAGAAGATATAGGAAGAACACTGATTAGTCATCCTCTTCTGTTCACTCACTGTGGAGAGACATGCTTGTCCCTTACCTCAGTGTTCCAATTTCAGCCCATGGCACATGCACACACACAAAAAAGTTCTCTGATTTACAATTAGAGCTTAATCATATTTTGGATCCTTCCCTTCAGCCTGCCAGGCAGGAAATTTTACTTCCTGGTGCCTCACCTGTGATACAAGGGTACTTCAAAAAGTTCAAGGAAAAATAGAATTAAAAGATAATACAAATCTTTCCACGAACTTTTTGAAGACCCCTTGTATATTCCAGCCACAGAAGATCACATTTGCTCTTTAAACCCACCTTTCACCACTGTTTAGTTTTTCCCTTCTTGTAGCTAAGTTCACATGTGGCAGAAACTCACAAATTTGCTTTCCTTTCCTCCATGCTCACAGCTGGACCATACTTTCTGGACTTCCTTGCCAGTCGGTGTGGTCATGTGACCAGGGCCTATCCAATGAGAAGCGGAAAGCAGTGATGGATCCCACTAACAGGGCTGACCCATAAAAACTTCCTACACAACCCTCCACTCTCATTTTCCCCTATGTGCCAGTTGGACGTCAATGTCCAGGGTGACCTTGGAAGCCACACGTTGAAGACGCCAGAGCCTTCATCAGCCTGAATGACTGCATGGTGCAGAGGTTTCCCTCCCCAGCTTCACCTCCCAGCTACTGCTGCTGATAGACTCTGCATAAACTAGAAATAAACTTCTATTGAGGCAAACCGCTGAGATTTGAGGTTTTATCTTTTAAGCCACAAAGAGTCCAGGGCTTATCTGTTAACACCAATGTTACAACTCAGCGGATAATGGACTCTATCCCTCTTGTGATACAGTCCATGTTTCTGGCCAATAACAGCTTTTAAATTCCACTTATCTGGAAACCATGAAATTGATTCACACACACACACAAAAAAACCTCTGCAGCCCCCTGGGTAGGGAACCTAGATCCACAAGCTGCTCAGACTACAGAACTTCAACCTGCCATCTCCTCTTAAGCTGAGTTCTGGACAGAGGTCAGCATCCTTGGGGACCTGCCTCAGGGGTAGAGAAGGCACAACCATGAAAGCCAGGAGACTACAGAACTTCAACCTGCCATCTCCTCTTAAGCTGAGTTCTGGACAGAGGTCAGCATCCTCGGGGACCTGCCTCAGGGGTAGAGAAGGCACAACCATGAAAGCCAGGAGAGCCAACTATATGGATGAAAATGTCATGTTGATTAGAACTTACACATAGTCTGCCCTCATATATTATGTCTCTTTCTACTGGGGTTTGTTCCATTTTGGGCCACCAAGAGAGAAATAAACCACATAGTCCCTAAGTAGGGAAATAACATAAACCAGAATTGAACTCTCAGCAGCTGAAGAGAGACGGAGAGCAGCAGCCCAGATCCTTTTCTTTCTCTCTCTCTCTCTCTTTTTTTTAATGAGTTTTATTGAAGTATAATATACATTGAGAAAAGTGCACAAAGGACTTTCGCAAACTGCACGCTATCGTATATATCGGGATCCAGATCCAGGGAAAGGTCCGCAGCAGCACCCCTGAAGCTCCTATGCTTCCTACCCACTGCTCTCCCCCGAGGGTATTCTCTCTCCGCACTTCTCACAGCATGGCTTCGTCTTGCTTGCCTTTCAACCTTATGTAAATGGAAACATTTAGTATGTATTCTTCTGTATCTGACTACTAGCTTTTTTTTTTCAATGTGTTTTTGTGATTCATCCACGGTGTTCCACATAACCTTATGTAAATGGAAACATTTAGTATGTATTCTTCTGTATCTGACTACTAGCTTTTTTTTCTCAATGTGTTTTTGTGATTCATCCACGGTGTTCCACATGGATTGTTTGTTATTATGGCTGTATAGTATTTCATCATATGAATAAACCACATTTATGTATCCTTTACAGTCTGTGGACCCACTGGATAGTTTCCAATTTAGGGATATTACAAGTAGTGTGGCTATAAACATCCTTGTACATATTTTTTTACTGAAATGTATTGAGTACACATATTTCTGGGGTACAGAGTTATACTTCAATATATTTATAGAATGGGTGCTGATCAAATCAGGGTAGTTAGCATATTCATCATTACAAAACTTAATCATTGTGATGAGGACATTCAATCTCCTCTCATCTAGCCATGTGACAGCATGCAGTAAATTATTGTTAATTATAGATGCCTAGCTCGACTGACTTGTACATATCTTTTGGTGAATATATGTAAGCATTCCTGTCGGCTATCTACCTAAGAGTGGGATTTGGGGGTCATATGCTACGCATTTGTTCAGCTTTAGCAGAAATCATTAATACCCTGAAAATGGCCAAAGTACCAGGAAAATGATGAGTTAATCTGTGGGCATTTTGAATCTGAAATATTTGTGGAACAGCCAAGGGGAGTTAAGAGAAAATTGTTGTCTTCAGGTATCTGAGGCTCAGGAGGAAGATCTAGGCCAGGTGCAGTTATAGCATAAAGGTGACAGAGGGAGTCACAGGGTCAGGTGGAATTTGTAATTCCCTAGGGATAGTGTGAGGCATAAGAAGGGAAAAGGATCAGGAACAGGACCTGGTTAAGAGGAAGGCAGGGGCAGAGGAGCCATAGTAGGACGTAGGCTGAGAAGCACCTTCCTCACTAAAAGGGAGCAGGGAGTCATGTGAGAGAATTGGGTTCACTCTGTGCTCTTTGGAAACTGACAGGGTATTTAAGGAGATTTATTATATTACATTCCCTGAAATTTACTTCGAACAAAACTTTCTCCAGACTGTGAACTTACTCTGGCTTCATTACTAATTCCCCTGGTTCCTTTCTGCACATTCAATATAGGAAAGGAGTATCCACAGAGAAGAAATAGCTTCTGGCACTCTTCCTTTTAAAAACAATTTGAACACCTCATTAGATTGGAGTTGACTTTAGAGTATTCCCCACAACAGTGTGACTTACTGCTGTGGGGTCCAGCATCTTTATGATTCAGGCAGCTCTGAAACCTGCCACCTCAACATTTTAGGCTGATTCCTTCCTGACCTTGGTGAATTTCCCTATGACATTGTTGATGGAATCCATTAGTTCAGGCACTTAAATGGTACAAATCCTTCTATCTCAGAAGGAGGAGTGGCTGTCTCCCACAAGATAGCTGTCTCCCCTGGGAGCTGAAATAATCAGAGAAAGGAAAAAAAGTGGATGTATAATTACTGGGGCTGCAGCCTGGGCACCACAGTAAAATTCAATCCTTTTGAAGATCCAGAGATTAATAAAATATGGTCCCTTCCTTCATGGGCCTGACAATTGAATGAGAGAGGACAAACACCCAATTAGCTCTAGTGTAATGCAGAATGGTATAAATATTAAGACTAAAAGCAGCATGTTGTGGAAGTAGACGTGAGCCAATGCCCGTCTCCAACCCTGACTGAATGATCAATACAAGCTTCCTAGGAAAGCAAAATGAGCTTGAAAAATGAGTGGAACTCTACAAATAGGAGGAGTCCAAGCAAAGAGCATGATAAAATTCCAAGATGTAGGGTACACACCAGATACATTCAAAAGAACCTACTCATTATTTTTATAGAAAAAAGAAACCTATCATTATTTTAAGAAACCTATCATTATTTTTATAACAGAATAATTCTTAAGTAAAAGGTATTCACAATTTGGCCTTAGAATAGAAGAGCCCAGATCATACTTTTGTACTAGTGAGAAAAGAAATTGATATTCTAGAGCTTACTCAGTATCATGCATTATTTTAAGTGTCTTATATACATTATCTCTTATGATCTATGCACCAGCCATACTCTAAAGCTGTTAGACACTTCCCAATGTAAGACAGATAGGAAACGAAAGAGGGAAACCTCACATGGGGAGACCTCAGAGAGCTAACAAGTGAGTAGGACAGAAAAATATCAAACCTGGGTACACCATGTACAACATGGCTTAAGCCTGGCTTCAGTTTTTGTGCTCATTTTAACTGTAGCCCATCCTTACAATAATACAGAGACAGGGAGAAATAGACGCAGTTCTCACGTGTAATTTTCTCCAACCTCTTCCAATCACCTTCCACCCAGTTTCCCACAACCCCTTCAAAAAGAATTATGAACACTTCTATCCGTTATGCCAGCCACCTAAGCAACTTTCTCAGCCTATTCCCATACTGAACCTTAACATATTAAACTCCTCCCACATTGAAATCACCTATGCAAAGTTTCATTTTTCAGTCACCTAGTGGTACCCTGATGACAGAGGTGCACGGGACCTTGAAGATCATGAGGTTCAATCCCATCATCGTGTTTTACATACATAATAACTAGAGACCAGAGAGGGCAAAAAATTACCCAATTGGATTCACAGAATGAAAATCAGATTTCCTTGTTCATAGCTGTTTCTACTTTACCACAATCTGTTTTGTGAAATCTTCTGGCATCATCATTCAGCACAGTCAGCTTCTAAAATGGTTGCTGACACATAGTACATATTCAATAAATATTGTCTTTCTTTCTTTTTTTTAAAGATGACTGGTAAGGGGATCTTAACCCCTGACTTTGTGTTATCAGCACCACACTCTCCCAAGTGAGCCATGGGCCAGCACTAATATTTTCTTATTGAATGAATGAAGTCCTAATTAACAAATTCGATCCAGTACTCTCCAGCCAAATACCTCATCCATCCTCAACTCTCCCTATTGCCCCAGACTTCAGAGCTTAACTCTTCCTTCCTCCTTGCAGTTCACAAAGAGACAATCTTATCACCTGCTTTTTGACTGATGATACACCAAAAAAGACACAATTTTATTCTTCAAATTAAAAAATAACTCATGCATTTATATCCATATTTTTTTTAAAAAAACACTATTTCTGCTTTAAATAACTATGAAAAATATGCATGCATTTCTATATTTTTTTTGAAGAAAGCATTTTATTAGTTACAAATCTCTATAGCATAATACAACCAGCTGTAATAAACAAGTGCCCTGGGATATACATTGAGAAATACTGTGTTTATCAATATGATAACTTGTAAATGGGTGTTTCTAAAGGGCCTAGAAACTAAGTTTTCTTAGGGGAGATTAAACGTCTTTGTTGGCAGCAGCTTGAACACTTGTTTACACAATTACATTATTTGACCTTGGAGCACTCATTCTATTGACCCATTAACTGGAATGTTAGAAAAATATTCCAGAAAATATGGCAGAAAAATATTTTCACTTATCTTATATTTTGAGTAAACAAAAACAAGCCCTTCAGTGATGATAATAAGTCTCTTCTACTTAGAAAGCTTGGAAGTGGGTTTAGATATTTCAGTGTGATTAGAATCCAGGAAACATTAAGTGAGTTTTTCTTCCATGATTCAGGACCTTGCAGGGCCTCCACATCCAATATCTCTTGGCTTTTTTCTTCTTTGTTCCCTTCTGGTCATTTAATCAAAACCTCAGGGTGGATACAATAATATGCATTTTCAATAAGCTACAGATAAGCCTTGGAAAATGAGATTTTGAGAATCTCTTTCAAAAGGGTCAGAGCAGGAATTCTCAACTTTAAGGGAAAATTAGAATAACCAGGAGAGCTATTAAAACAAAGCAATGCCCAGGTCCTCCTCTCAGATTTCCTGATCTTATGGTCTCGGGGAGGAGTGGACATTGATGTCTTTTAAAGCTCCACAGGTAATTCAAATGTTTTGCTAGAAGCACTCTGCTGATTAGTTTGAAAGTAAAAATGGAGACACAACATCAAAGTTGGTGGAACTTACTAAAAGCAGGGCTTTGAGGGAAATTTATAGCATTCGTACTAGTCACAGATCTCCAGAGAAACAGAATGAATAGGATATGCATGTAAATATATGAGAGGAGATTTATTAGGGCTAATGGCTCATGTGGTTATGAAGGCTGAGAAGTCCCATGATACGCTGTCTGCAAACTGGATGCTAGTAGCGTGGCTCAGTCCAATTCTGCAAATCTCAGAACCAGAAAAGCTGAAGGTATAATTCTCAGTCCAAGGCCAAGGCTTGAGAGCCCAGAGTTCCCACCTGTGTAAGTCCTGGAACCTGAAGGTTAAAGAGTCTCAAGTTCTGAAGTCCACAGACAGGAGAGAAGAGTATATCCCAGCTCCAGTGAATAGAAAGAGAAATTCACCTTTTCCCCTTTTTTGGTTCTCTCTTGATTCCCAGTGGATTGGCTGGTGCCTGCCCATACTGAGGACAGATCTTTCCCACCCAATACACTCAGGCTCATGCTAATATCTTCTGGAAACACCCTCCAAGCACACCCAAAAATAATGCTTTACCAGATTTCTAGGTATTCTTTAATCTTGTCAAGTTGACACTTAAAATTAACCACCCCAGAAGTAAAGGCCTGCATCAGAAAAGAACAAAGGTTTCAAATTAGTAATCTAAAATTTTACCTTAAAAAACTAGAAAAGAAAGCAAAACAAATCCAAACCAAGCAAAAAGAAAGAAATAATAAACAGCATAAATTTGACATTGAGAACAGATGGACGACAGACAAAAGAATAAAGCCAATAGTTGGTGGTTTGACAAAACCAGTAAAATCAATAGAATCTCTCCAGACTGCCTAAGAAAAAAAAGAAGACAAAATTGGCAAATTTTAGAAATGAAATAGGAAACATTACTACAGACTGCACAAACATAATAAGAAAATACTACCAACAACTCTATGCCTATAATCTCAACAGTTTTGATATGAACGAATTCCTTGAAATTTGCAAATTGGCAAAATTCACTCATGAAGAGAGACAGAGAGAACCTAATTAGTACTTACTCTTAAAGAAGTTGAATCATGATTTTAAAAAACAAAACAAAACAGAACAAGCAAAAAACCCTCTGGCCTAGGGAGACTTCACTTGTAAATTCTACCAAATATTTAAAGAAGAAATAATACCAATTATATACAAACTTTTCTGGAATTATAAAAGAAGACAATACTTCCTAACACATTTTATGAAGCAAATATTAACCTGATACCCAAACCAGACAAAGATATTATAAGAAAATAAGACTATAGATAAATATTCCTCATAAACATAGACACAAAAATCCTCAACAAACTTCCAGCAAAGCAAACCTAATAATATATTAAAAAGATAATACATCATAATCAAGTGGGAATTATACCAGTTACTCAGGCTGGCTAAACGTTCAAGAACCAATAAATATAATTCACCACAGGAATAGACTAAAGAGGAAAAAACATATGATCATCTCAATAAATGCAGAAAAAGCCTTTGACCCAATTCAACATCCATTCATGATAAAAATTCTCAGTAAAGTAGGAATAGAAGATCACTTCTTCAATCTGATAAAAGACATCCACAAAAACTTACAACTGACATCACACTTAATGTTGAAAAGCTGACTTCCTCGTCCCTAAGACTAGCAACAGCAGAAGCCCCCAAGATCCTGAGGCAGCAAGCAGTGGGCCTGGCCCCACCCACTGACTACCACAACCAGGCCAGTGACAGAGCCAGCCATGGGCCAGCCCCACCCTCTGCCCCTTCCCTCCCCCCCACAACATCTTAGAATGTTCTTATCATTAAAAAATAATAAATTAATAAGAAGAAGAAGATTGGCAACAAGATAAAGATATATGCTCTCATTAGTCCTATTCATCACCATCCTTAAGGTCCTAGAAATATGATAAGGCAAAAAAAGAAAAAAAAATTGGAAAGTAAGAAATAAAACTGTTTCTAATCACAGACAGCAAAGAAAACCCCAACAAATCCACTAAAAAGCTACTAGAACTAGTAACGACACAGGATCTAGTCAATCCACAAAATTAGTATATTTCTTTTTTTTTTTTTTTTTTGTTTGTCCTTTTTGAGACCGGCTGCACTGTGCTTAGCCAGTGAGCGCTGTGAGTGCACCGGTCATCCCTATATAGGATCCGAACCCGCAGCGGGAGTGCTACTGCGCTCCCAGCACCACACTCTCCCGAGTGCACCACGGGCTCGGCCCAAATTAGTATATTTCTATATATTTAGCAATGAACTATTAGAAATCAAATTGTTTTTAAAGGTTTCATGGACATTAGCACCAAAAGTATGAAATGTTTAGTTATAAATCTAATAGAATATTGCAAGATATGTATGCTGAAAATTACAAAACACAAATGAAACCAAAGGGATCTAATTAAATGGAATGACATACAATGCACAGGGATTGGAAGAGTCAATATTGTTAAAATGTCAATCTGCCCAAAAATGATCTATAGATTCAACACAATTCCAATCAAAATCCCAGCAGAATTTAATAAACATGCTTATTCTAAAATTCACATGGAAAGGTGAAGGAACCAAAATAGTCAAAGCATTTTTTAAAAAGAAGAACAAAGCTGGAGTTCTCAAGACAGCTGATTTCCAGAATTACTATAAAGCTTCAATAAGCAAGATAGCTACTGGCATAAAAGTACACATATTGGTAAATGGAACAGAACAGGCTGTCAGCCCAGCAATAAACCCACACATATACAATCAACTGATTTTCGACAAAGGCATAAAGACTATTCAATAGAGAAAGAATTGTCTTTTCACCAAATACTACCGGAACATTTGGATATCAACATGCAAAACAAAAACAAAAAAACCTTCATTCCTGCCTTATAAGCTGTACAAAAATTAAGTCAAAATGGATCATAAACGTAAACATAAAACTAAAATTATAAAATTTGGGGGAGAAAATCTTTGTGACCTTGGATTAGATAAAGAGTTCTTAGATACATTATCAAAAGCATAATCCATGAAAGAAAAATTGATAAATTGACTTGATAAAAATTAAGAATTTATGCTCTTCAAAAGATGTTGTTAAGAGAATGAAAAGATAAGCCACAAATTGTGAGAAAAAGTTTCAAGTTGCACATCTGAAAAAAGGATTGTATTCAGAACACAAGCAAACTCTTGAACAACACAGGTTTGTATTGCACAGATCCACTTATACATGAATGTTTTCAACCAACCATGGATTGGAAATATAGTATTCTGGGGATGCTGAAACCACATATATGAAGGGCCAACTTTTCATATTTGAGGGGTCTTCAAAAAGTTCATGGAAAATGCTTATTATGAAAAAAACATGCGTAGATTTAAAAATTTTTTGCACCAAAGTAAACAAGTACAAACTTGTTATAACATGTCTGAGCAGGATCTAGTTTGAGGTACAGACAATAAAGAAAACCCCAACAAATCCACTAAAAAGCTATTAGAACTGGTAAGGTCACAGGATATAAAGTCAATATACAAACTTAGTTGTATTTCTATATACTAGAAATGAACAATTAGAAATTAAAGAAAAGACATCAGTTTGAAAAGAGCCTTTATCAGACCAACATGAATCCTGCTAAAATTGAAGTAAGAACAAACACCAAATTTATAGTGAAGCTTAAGTGGAAGAACGGTGAAATCAATGATGCTTTATGAAAAGTTTAGGGGGACAATGCCCCAAGGAAGAAATTTATTTTGTTCATGCCATAATTGAAGAGGACTGATGATTAACAGCAGAAATGATAGCCAACACTATAGACATCTCAATTGGTTCAACTTACACAATTCTGACTGAAAAAGTTGGGCAAAGTTTTTGCTGGACAGGTACCAAAACTGTTACATCCAGATCAACTGCAGACAAGAGCAGAGCTTTCAATGGAAATTTTAAACAAGTGGGATCAAGATCCTGACACATTTCTTCAAAGAATTGTAACAGGAGATAAAATATGGCTTTTCCAGTATGATCCTGAAGACAAAACACCATCAAATCATGTGTACCAAGAGGTGGAAGTGGTCCAGTCAAGGCAAAAGTGACTGGTCAAGAGTAAAGGTCATGGCAAAGTTTTTTGGGATGCTGAAGGTATTTTGCTCACTGACTTTCTAGAAGGCCAAAGGACAATAATACCTGCCTACTAGGAGTGTGTTTTGAGAAAGTTAGCCAAAGCTTTAGCAGAAAAACACCCAGGAGAGCTTCACTAGAGAGTCCTTCTCCACCACAACAATGTCCCTGCTTGTTCCTCTCATCAAAACAAGGGCAATTTTGTGAGTTTTGATAGAAAATCATCAGGCATCCACCTTACAGTCTTTATTTGGCTCCTTCTGGCTTCTTTTCATTTCCTAATCTTAAAAAAAATCTTTAAAGGGCACCCACTTTTCTTCAGTTAATAATGCAAAAAAGACTGCATTGACATGGTTAAATTCCCGGATCCTCAGTTCTTTTGGCTGGAATCATTGCTTACAATAATGTCTTGAACTTGATGAAGCTTCTGTTGAGAAATAAAGTTTATATTTTATTTTTATCTTTTAATTCCTCTTTTCCATGACCTTCTTAAAGTCCCCTAGTATGCAGGCTCTGTAGGGCTGACTGTTGTAAGTGGATTTCCAATAGCACAGGGGATCAGAACCCATAATTCCTGCCTTGTTCAAGGGTCAACTGTATGTAAAAAACTGTCAAGCCTCAAAAATAAGAAAACAAGCAACACAACCATAACAAAATAATAATACATGGGCAAAAGATTTGAACAGAAACTTTACAGAGAAGACATATTATACCCATTAATATGACTAAAATAAAATAAACTGACCATACCAAGTGCTAGTGAGGGTATGGAGCCAATGGAGCACTCAGACATTGGTGGTGAGGTGCAAAATAATACAACCGTTTTGGAAAGTAGTTTGTCAGATTTTTAAAATATATATTCATTTATTTATTTTTAATTGTGATTTGTGGGGTACAGTGCATTGTTTCAATACATGCATGTGTGTTATACAGTGATTCACTCAGTGTAGATAACATCCATCAGCTAAACATTTATCTTTTCTTTGTAATGATTGTTCCAGAGCCTGTTTGCTAGCTATTTAGAAGTATACACTGTAATATTATTAGCTCTAGTCATCCTAGAATACCAGAAATCATTCTTCCTGTCCACCTGTAACTTTGTACCCATTAGTCCACCCCTTCCCTTCCCCTCACTCCCCTTCCCTTCCCAGCCTCTGGTAATCATTATTCTACCCTCTACTTCTTTTTTTTTTTTTTTTTTTTTAAGATTCTATATATGAATGAGATCATGCAGTACTTGACTTACTTCACTTAACATGATGGTCTCTAGTATCATCCATGTTACTGCAAATGATAGGATTTCACTTTTTTAAAGCTGTATAGAACTCCATTGTGTATATATGCAACATTTTTTTTTATTCATCCGTTGATGGGCATTTAGGTTGATTACATCTCTTGACTATTATGAATAGTGCTTAATAAACATGGGAATACAGATGTTTCTTCAATATATGTGTATTGATTTTATTTCCTTTTCATATATACCCCATAGTGGGATTTCTGGGTCATAAGATAACTTCATACTGTTTTTCCTAATGGCCGTATTAATTTACATTTCCACCAGCAATATATGAGAGTTTTCTCCACATCTTCACCAGCATTTGTCATTTTCCGTCTTTCTGATAATAGCCTATTCTAAGTGAAGTGAGATGACATCTCATTGTGATTTTAATTTGTATTTCCATGATGGCTAGTGGTTTTGAGCATTTTTTTTTATGTACCTGTTGACCATTTGTATGTCTTCTTTTGAGAAATGTCTATTCAGGTCCTTTGCCCATTTTCAAATTGGGTTAATTGTCTTTTTGCTGTTGAGTTGTTTGAGTTCCTTATATATTCTGGATATTAGCTCCTTGTCAGACACATAGTTTGCAAATACTGTCTCCCATTCTGCTGGTGGTCTCTACTAGAACACTATCTCTCAGTATACACAAAAATCATCTCAAAATGGTTTAAAGACTTAAATTTAAGAATATTACTCAGCTATAAAAACAAATAAAATACTGCCATTTGCAACAACATGGATGGACCTTGAGAGAATAATATTGAGTGAAACGAGTCAGGCAGAGAAAAAGAAATACCACATGTTCTCACTCATTGGTGGGAGCTAAAAAATAAACAAATTAATTCACCCACATACACACACAAAAAAAACCCCGGGGGGGTGGGGAAGAAGATATAACAACTATACCTTTTTGAAGTTGTTACAACAAGCAAACGGAAAGGACATTCTTGGGGGGTAGGGGAGAGAGGGAGGGAGGTGTCGGTGATGGGCCATAATAACCATATACATTGTATATTGACAAAATAAAAATTTAACGAAAAAAAAAATTAAATGAAAAAAAAAAAA
>NW_007727892.1:32047-108199 GCF_000696425.1 Galeopterus variegatus
TGGTGGTCTCTACTAGAACACTATCTCTCAGTATACACAAAAATCATCTCAAAATGGTTTAAAGACTTAAATTTAAGAATATTACTCAGCTATAAAAACAAATAAAATACTGCCATTTACAACAACATGGATGGACCTTGAGAGAATAATATTGAGTGAAACGAGTCAGGCAGAGAAAAAGAAATACCACATGTTCTCACTCATTGGTGGGAGCTAAAAAATAAACAAATTAATTCACCCACATACACACACAAAAAAAACCCCGGGGGGGTGGGGAAGAAGATATAACAACTATACCTTTTTGAAGTTGTTACAACAAGCAAACGGAAAGGACATTCTTGGGGGGGGAGGGGAGAGAGGGAGGGAGGTGTCGGTGATGGGCCATAATAATCATATACATTGTATATTGACAAAATAAAAATTTAACGGAAAAAAAAAAAGACCAGAAACTATGAAACTACTAGGAGAAAACACAAAGGAGATGCTACATGAAATTGTACTGGGCAACAATTTTTGGAGAAGACCTCAAAAGCACAGGCAACAAAAGCAAAAACAGACAAATGGGATCACATCAAACTAAAAATCTTCTGCATGTAAATGGCAGGTGTTTTTTTTTTTTTTAACTGATAGATTTTGTTTCTTAGAACAGTTTTAAATTTACAGAGAATTGAGCAGATAGTACAGAATTCCACCTATCTCTGCAGATGATTTCCTCTATTATTAACATCTGGTATTACTAAGGCACATCGGTTCCAATTAATCAACCAATATTAATAGATTATTATCAACTGAAGTCTATAGTTTATGCACATTTCCTTCGTTTTTACCTAATAACTTTTTTCTGTTCCAGGACCCCACCTAGAATACCACATAATGTACAGTTGTCATGTCAACTTAGGCTCCTTTTGGCCATGTTAGTTTTTCAGAATTCTCTTGTTTTTGATGACCTGGACAGTCTTGAGGCGTACAGATCAGGTATTTTGTAGGATGCCCCTCTGTTGCAGTCTGCCTCCAATAGAGATTGGAGATGTTTTTCTCATGGTTACACTTGGTTATGGGTTTGGGGGAAGAAGATCACAGAGGTAAAGTGCCATTTTCATCACATCCTATCAACGGTACATATAATCAACATAATTTTTGACTATTGATCTTGACCTTGATCACCTGGTTGTGGTAATGTCTGTCAGGTTTCTCAACTTTATTCTTTTTTGCCACTCCCCACCCCCTTCCATACTGTAAACTTTGGAAGAAAGTCACTATGTGCAAACCATGCTTAAGGAGTGGGGAATTATGACCCCCCTCTTTTTGGGTGGAGTATCTACATAATTTATTTGGAATTCTTCTGCATGGAGATTCCATCTATTTTCCCCATTTTTAAATTTATTCAGTCATTTATTCATATCAGTATGTACACACGGATAACTCTGTTATACTTTGTTTATAATCCAATACTATCTTCACTTTTTTGCTCAAATTGTTCCAACTTTGGCCATTTGGAGGTATTTCAGTTGGTTCCTTTTATTGAAGAATAATTAGAAACCAATATCTGAGCGCTAAGTGGGAAGGTTTTTTATAAAGTTAAATATTGATTTACCATACAACACAGCAACCCACTGGGGTGTTTACCCAAGTGCAATGAAAACTTATGTGAATGTTTATAGCAGCTTGTTTTGTAATTGCCAAAATCTGATTGGGTTTATACAAAACCCAAATGTACCTCAACTAGGGAATCAATAAAATGTGCTCCTTCCATACACTGGGATACTACTCAGCAATAATAATGTATAAACTGTTAAAAAGATAACAAGTATGAATCTCTAATGCATTATGCTGAGTATAAGAAGCCAGAACCAAAAAATCTGAATACTGTGATTCCATTTATTTGAAGTTCTTGCAAAAACAGAACTATAGGAACAGAAAATGGATCACTGGTTTCCAGAATCTGGGGGTTTGATTAATTGTGCTCCTTCCATACACTGGGATACTACTCAGCAATAATAATGTATAAACTGTTAAAAAGAGAACAAGTATGAATCTCTAATGCATTATGCTGAGTATAAGAAGCCAGAACCAAAAAATCTGAATATTGTGATTCCATTTATTTGAAGTTCTTGCAAAAACAGAACTATAGGAACAGAAAATGGATCACTGGTTTCCAGAATCTGGGGGTTTGATTAATTACAAAGGGCCACAGGAGAATTTAAGGAGATTATGAAACTGTTCTATATATTCATTGGGGGGGGTTACATGACTGTACACATTTGTCAGATTCACAGAACTGTACACTAAAAAGGAGTAAATTTTACTGTCTGTAAATTATATCTTAATTAAAACATGAAATGAAAACTGTATATAGACTGCGTACTAACATGGGGAAATGCTTGTGATATAAAGGCAAGTGGAAGAGAACACACCATATACTCTCAACTACTGAAAATATACAAGCATAGAAAATGGGATGAAAAATTTAGCACAATTTTGACAATGACCTTTGTGGTAGAAATATGGATATGATTCTTTTATTTTTTATTGACACTTTTAATACAACTTTATAATGATAAAAGCAAGTTTGCTTAAAGGAAAACTGTAAAAGTGTATATTCATGGGAGGGACTTTCTAAAACCGTTGTTGGTGTGTCCTGCAGTTCCTTGTGTCCCACTCATCTGTGTACTCCATGGCTTCTGTGTGGCTGCAATGTAGAACAGGTGTGTATAAAGCAGTTAAAGCCCTTTGAATATAGACAGTTTCAATCAGGAATGTTTGTCAGCTGAAAAATGTCTGCAATGAGCTAAAAGTGATGGTGTCTCTTTTATTCTGTTCCTGACCTTCAGAGATCTTCTGTCTGCTGACTGGGCATACACAAGTCTTCATTTTAACCACTGATGAAGTCTGGCTGTCTCGTAATTGTGTGTGAAATGGAACTGGAAGAGCACTCAGTCAGGCCCTGGTTGTAAGCCTCTGGATGGGAGGTCTGTATATTTCCTGTCAGGAATTGAATACACTTTTATATGGCTAGAAATGCAGGGGATATAGGATGTAAGGCCTATTAGGTATTTGGAGGCTGATTACAAAGGAATTTAGATATAAAAAGAAATTTAAGCTATTCAGTGGGTAAAACAGAGCCAGAAGACTAGGCTTTAGAGCCAGGATGGGGGTCTGGCATAACTGGAACTTTAGGAAGACTCAATTCTAAGCAGATGCAAGAACAGGGAATATGACTGTGAACCTCTCACAATGTGGTAGGTCAAGGCAGAGCCTTGAGAAAGATACTTGGCCCCTGCTTTTTCAGTCTAGCCTTAAGACTTTCTGCTTTCTGTAGTCATCTGTAAATCATGCTGACTGGTGGAGCCAGCCCTCATCCCACATGCACGCAGTCTGGCTACATGTGGGAGAGGAAGGATCATTTCAAAGAACCATTGGGCTGATGGGAACTCATGGGCCCAGCAAAGCCCCGGCCCAAATCTAGCCTCACTCCTCCCAGATGCTGACTCTGCCTGGCTCAGAATATTGGATTTAAAGAATTCAAGTTTTTGCTTTCAAAATACCCAAACAAACCCACTTGAAAACTATTCATTGAGGAAGAAGGTAAATGGAATTTAGGCATCTTTTATTTCCATAGTCTTTGGTCTGGAGAAAGTTGCTCATGAGTGCAAATTCTCTAAATCACAGGAGACATTCTTTTGTCAGCCTTGTTTTGAGTACCTACTCTGCAATGTATTCTTTCCAATGAGGGATTTGGAGGTATTTTAGAAGATTTTTGTTGAATCCATCTGGAAAGCAAAGAATTCTCTCAATTTACTTTTTCCTAAAGTTGAATTTTTGCATGTCAAATTTTTTTTTAAGTAACAATTGATATGCAAGACCAATACACTGTAAATTACAAAATATTGCTGAGTGAAAAATGACCTAAGTAAATGGAGAGATATACAATGTTCCTGGATCAGAAAGCTCAATCTTGCTAACATGTCAGCTCTCTCCATATTGATCTGTAGATTAAAGGCAATCCCAATAAAAATCCCGAGGAGGTTTTGTTTGTCAAAATTGACAAGCTGATTCTAAATTTATAGAGTGAAGATTATACATAGCCATACCACGTTTGAGAAAAAAGTTGTGACACTTACCCCACCTGATTTCAGGACTTATTATAAAGCTACAGTTACTAAGACAATGTGATATTGGCCTAAATATAGCCATATATAGCAATAGAACATAATAGAGGGTCTAAAAACAGAGCCACACATGATAAAGACAAAGTTAAATAAGACATAGTTCCTCCTTTCAAGACGTTCAAAGTCTACATGGAGATTCTGAGCAAGTGAAAAATTACATTCAGTGTAACATTACCAGACACAGGGTCTTTAACCTACCTGAGGGGACCTAGGACGTTTCCCTAGGGAGGTAGTGTCTGGGCTAAATCCTAAAATATTAACTAGAGTTTTCAAGATGAGGAAGTTGAGACAGCGGCATTCCGAGCAGCAGCAGACAGGGGACAGTGTAACGACAGGTCATGACAAGCCGTATATGTATACTCTAACAGGGGAATGGAATTTATTCCGCAGGTGATCAAACGCCGTTGAAAAATTTTACACAGGGCTGTGACATGGTCATATTCGTGTTTTGAAATATCACTTCGTCAAAAGGATAAAAAAAGCAAATCAGGTAAATTAGGACCAGAGGTAGCAAGACCAGTCAGGATGCTATTGAAATATTCTACGTGGGATGTAGTGCAGCCTTAACCTAAGGCAAAGACCATCACCTCGTGAGTATATGGTAGATTGGAGAGATATTCAAAAGGCATAATTAGGAGGATTTGGTAACTGATTAGCTGTGGGGTGGAAGAAAAAGAGGGAATGACTTACAGTTGCTTTTCTCATCTCTGTTTTCTATCAGGTGTAACCTAAAGTCTCTGATTTCATTTAAAAGTGAGAAACAAAGCCCTTTTTCAATAGGCAACCCTACACAAGAGCTGGTGGGTGACACTGAGGCAGGTCATGGTGGCCCACTCATGCCACAGCAATTTCTCGTACTGTGTCTAATTAATATTCATCTGCCCATAGGGAACCCTTAGATTCTGCCCACCAAGTGCCTCACAGAGCATTCACCCACTGAAGGTGCAGCATGTATGATTCTGGATTGTGCTTTGACCTTAATGGGGGTTAAAATGAAAGCACTTTTGACCAGTAAAAGGAGACATCGGTACATCTCAATCCAAGCTTCCAATTTTCCCTTTCCTAGTAAAGCTGTGAGGCATTTGCTGGCCTGCAAATGATTTATCTGCCTCAGTCCTGCCAAACTTTGGCCAGCTCTCTTCAGACACTAGACTATAAATGGCTGAAAAAATAACAGGAAAGGAGCAGAGTTGAAAGGCTAGTGGGTGACTGTTTTTCTTTAGCTTTGTCTGAACTGAATAATCAGCCAACTGGGCTCAGCCCAGCCATGTCCACCCCACCTTTTATTACTCAATGAGACAACACATGTGACTTAATCTCAGAGCAGTCATGGGGATTGGCAAAGTTCTCAAGAGCCTAAAGCCCCACTGTATATATTCCCAAAACTCACCAAGACTACTGTTTATGTCTTGTTAAGCCACATAGAACATTCCATTGTGCAAATCAAAGTCAGCTTATGACAAGTTTTTTTTTTTTTTTTAAAGGAAGGAACAAAAGAAAGAGGAAAACCACCGTGATCTCTCATTTGCCTGATCTCATTCTGATGCAGATGGAGGAAGGAATGCAGGGTTTGTTGGCCTCAGTACTCCCTGAAAAGCTGGACCCAGAGGAGAGCTCTGGAGGAAGAGTCATCTGTTTATTTGACTGGGGGGCACCATGGGTGGGGTCTGGAGACAAAGCAATCAGCTATGGTAGTTTCTCCCCAAAAATCACTTCCTTGTGTACTTCTTGTTACCCGGCACTACTGAGATGCATATTTTCAGAATCAAAATTACAGGTGGCCATTCTGGAAGCACCTGTTAACCCACCAATTGAGAGCTTTGTGAATAGAAATAGTTTCGCGCCGCTTGGGAAGCACGGCGGCGCTCCCGCCCGAGGGTTCGGATCCCACATACAGACCGGTTCCCGCTCGCTTGCTGAGCGAGGCGCGGGAGCAACACTGAGGGTTGCGATCCGTTGCCGGACACGGAAAAAGACAAAAAAAAAAAAAAAAAAAAAAAAGAAATAGTTTCAAAACCCTTCCTCTTACTGTTGCAAAGGAACATGTGAGTCAGACAGAGTTGGGACCAGTTCCCAGTGGGAACGTGGGGAAGGAAACTCCATCACAATCATCTGGAAGTTTCTTTCAAACTATACCTCCTACCCCAACTCAAAGCCTATGGCTACTTCCTTTGCCCTCTTTGAGAATTGCTGCTGTTGTAACCACTGATAGGTGTTGGTATGATCTTTACATATGTATGGTGGGAGGGGTGGAAGGGCTCTGAACAGCATGCACTGGCAGGGGTTGGAGAAATCCACCTATAGGCTGAGATCCGTTACCCATCCCTAAATGGACCAAGGCAGACTTGTAAATACTGTATGGAATAAAGCAGAAAAACAGGTCAGAACTTGACAGAGAGTTTACTGATGACAGCTTCCATCACTGAATCAAAACAGAGCAAGAGCCAATTACAAAGCCTTATGTGTTGTCTTAGTCAGTTTCTGCTGCTATAACAAATACCTTATACTGTATGGTTTAGGCAACAGAAATTTATTTTTCACAGCTCTGGAAGCTAGGAATTATGAGATCAGGGTGACAGCATTGTCAGATTCTGGTAAGGGCCCTCTTCCTCCTTTGCAAGTGGTCATTTTTTTTGCTGTGTCCTTACATGGTGGAGAGCAGAGAGAAAGGAAACAAGCTCTCTCCCATCTGTTTTTATAAGGGCACTAATTCCAATCGTGAGGACCCCACCTTCATGACCCAATTACCTCCCAAAGGCCCCATCTCCTAATACCATTCCACTGGGGGTTAGGGTTTCAATATATGAATTGGCAGAGGGAGGAAGGACACAAATATGTAGTCCATAATAGTTGCACCATGCCATAGACATTTTTGCTTACCAAAATCTGTGTGCTTTCCTGGATTTCCAATTCCCCTTGCACTTGGTGAAGGCCATGTAAACGAGTTTTAGCCCGCGGGCACTGAGCAGAAGTGGTGTCTGTCATTTCCGAGCTAAAGCATTTAAGAGATGATGCTCAGCCCTCCAGCTTGCTTGTCCTCTTCCAGACAACCCAGAAGCCAGGTTTTCCACGTGGTGTAGCTATAAGATGAAAGAAACTGATATCTTTAAGTCACTGTGGAAAGCCAATTGTCCCGCAGAGCTGCCTGATTCATGGGTGAGAAATAAGCCTTTACCCATTAAGCCACCGGAATTTGGGGGCTTGTTTGTTTCTGCACTAAAGCCTAGATTAGCCTGACTAACAGAGATAAAAGGCAAGATGTCAAGGCAGAGACTTAGGCCTGGGGTTGTCACAAAATAGTTTCAGTCACTGAATCCTGGTAGAGCAAGAATCAGAGCCAGGACAGAGCAGGACAAAAGCCAGCTTTTGCCTGAGTGTAGAGCTTCTAAGCTCCTTACCTTTCTTCCACCTTGGGACTGGGCTGCTCCCAGATCCTGGGACAGATATAAGCTGGGGATGGGGCTGAGTAGCTTACAGGACTGTAAAATGGAATATTTGGACTTGATAATATCTAAAACACTTTATAGCTTGGACTATCTCTGAACAGACTATTTGGGAGCATAAGAACAAATGGCAATACTACGGGGCAGAGGTGTCTGTGCCAGAAAGAATATATTTTAAAAGTCTGAATACCCAAATCAGAAAGCTTCAGAATACCTTGGCTGTACCTATTTATCCAGTTCTCCAAAGACCAATAACACCACTGATTCTTCAAAAGTATTGTATACTTGAAATATTTTCCTCTTTTTTCTCTCTGGATAAGATGTAGAACATTTCCCCAGTAAGCTGGCCAACTTTGAAAGCAATCTTCCTAACACATGCTCAAAGGAAGACACCTTGAGAAAGCATGAGCTCTTCTCTTATCGTATCAGATAATTGGCTTCAGGTATCAGCTTATCTGCACTGAATGAGAATTATGTCCCCAAGAGTTTCTATACCTATCGACTACTAAGCTCATCTTCAGAGATGTTTAACTGAAAAATGCATTGCCTCTGTAAACTATTATGCTAGTATTGATTTTTTTTCTGTCTATATAAAAGTTCCCTATTTCCCTGTCACTTGCTGATCAAGCTTATCTTTTTTATATACCTAATATCAGAGTAGTTCAAAGGCCTCACATTGAATTTTGTTTATGTTCCTCAAAGAAACATTCTGCCTTGTATTAAAGGAGATTGCCTATGAAAATATAGCAAAGATGGCTCTTAAAATGACCTACTACCAAAATTCAATCCACATTCTGCCTTGTGCCTTATCTCTCCCTCAAATCATGATGCAGCATATTATACTGAAAAGAATACACGTTCTGGTGTCAGACAAACTTTTTAATTCTCAGCACAGAAATTCATTGACTATATAAACCTAGGCATAATACTTAAGGACTCTAAGCTGCAGGAAAAGGGGCATGCCAATATCTTGCAGAATTTTTATGAAAATTATGTGCCTACCACACATTAGGTGCTCAAAATGGCATCTATCATTATGGAATATTAGAACTGAAAGCATATTAGAGCTCATCTAATCTGACTTCTTATCTTACAGAGCTGGAAATAGGACCAGAGAGAAAAGGGACTTGCCTAGATCACTTCATGGTTTTAGAATTCCTTCGAATTCCACTGGTGTTGAAGTTGCCCCCACCACTCCTCTGTCCCAGATTTCATCAAAGATGTCCTGATTAATAATTCCAGTGGAGGCGTTTTAATTAAATATTTTGCTGGACCTTCCTGCTGATTTTGTTGGCTCAGTATTTCTAAAAACCCCCTGCCCTCTGGGCTCCCAGGACCCCTCCCTCCCCCGGAGTGCCAGGTCTGTCTGATGAGATCTTGTTTGTCTCCTTAATTTTGGAGTCCCCAGTGTTTTACCCTGGGCTACTGTGCTCCTCTACACTCCTGTTTCCTGAACCCCCTGAGATAATAACTCTAAAATTTGCGCCTCTGCCCTAGGGCTCTTTCCCCACACTCTAGACAGTCAGCTCCACTGCCTGCTTAACCAATCTGCCTGGATGCCTCTCAGGCACTGCACATTCAACAGCATTGGAAGTTAATCTTTAAACTCCCCACTAAGTCCATGTATTGCTCATCTTAGGGGCCCTTCTTCAGTTAACAACAGTACCATCTGCCCAGACACTCAACCAAGAAACTTAGGACTCATTATTTAATTCTCTCTTTCCACACCTTGCTACAGTACTAAATACTTCTGGAATCTATTCCCTTTTGTGCATCAATACTGTAACAGTACCATCTGCCCAGACACTCAACCAAGAAACTTAGGACTCATTATTTAATTCTCTCTCTCCACACCTTGCTACAGTACTAAATACTTCTGGAATCTATTCCCTTTTGTGCATCAATACTGTTCTAGTTTAGTCTTTATCATCTTCCTCTGGAATTACTCTCCCATTCATCTTAGCTAGTCTCTCTGCCTCTGAATATACAGCTCTCACACTCATCGCCCACAGTAAGCAGAATAAATTGTCTAAAATAATGCTACTCAAAGTGTGGTCCTCAGACATTTTTCTGGACATTTCAAAACAGTTTTCTGGACATTTCAAAATAAGAAGCTCATGCCCAAATGTGAATCAACCACTTCATTAAGTTTGTTGTTGTTATGTTTAGCCGACTTTTGTTTTTTAATAGCAAGACTTACTTGATGAAAGAAGAAGTGTTGATTGACATTTTGGCACAGAGTTTTCTACCATTGCAGATTGGCACTTTGTATAGGGCTGATCTCAAAAAGTCCAAGACCTCAGCATGGCATGTAAGACCCTCTGTGATATCACACCTGCTTCTCTATGCCCCATCTGTCACCATGACCAACCTTGTCTTTTCTGCTCCAGCAACACCGACCTGCTTATAATCTTCTCCTTCCCCTGCCCACAACCACCCTCCCCCAACCAAGCCCACACTTACAAGAAACACACAACAATTTGTTTCCTACACAGATTCTTCTTTTACCACCATCATCATCCCCATCTTGCTCCCTGCTGTACTTCCTCATATCTGTACAATATATCTCATTTGCTATTCTGTTTGCTGTGGATTGAATGTTCTCTCAAAACTCACTGAAGCTTGATCCCCATTGTAACAACGTTAAGAGGGTGGGAAGTCAGACTATGGCAGTGTTGAAAGATGAAGACTTTAGGAAGTGATTGGAGGACTACTCCCTTGTGAATGGATTCATGAGTTAATGGTTTAGTGGCTTGTCACATGAGTGGCACTCCTAGCTTTATAAGTAGAGGAAATGAGCACATTAGAGAGCTGAGGCCATTCTCACCATGTGACACCCTGAGTCACCATGAGACCCTATAGAGATACTTCCCACCCAGAAGAAGGCCGTCACCAGATGTGCCCCAGACCATGGACTTCCCAGCCTCCAAAACCACAAGAAATAAATTTCATTTCTTTGTAAATTACCCAGTTTCAGGCATTTTGTTATAAGCAACCGAAACAGACTGATACACTGAGCATATTGTTTTATAATTATGTATTTATATGCTTCTCCCAACCAAAATATTAACTCTTTGAGGACAGAATCTGTACTTTATTCATCTCTATTAGTCAGAGTACATATATGGCTGCTGCAATAACAAATAAACCTCAAAATCTCAGTAGCTTAACAATGTTAAAGTTCGTTTCCTGACCATACAAAGTCCCACGCAGATGTTTCTGGGCAGATAGTTCTCCCAGATGGCTCTCCTCCACGTGATAATTCAGGAACTCAGACTCTTTGATCTAGTGATGGTGCTAACTCCTAGGGCCCAGGAGCCCTTTTGTGGATCTTCTGGATCAACTGGTAATAATAAAGGAGCAAGAGAAAGTAAGATCATACACGATATTTTAGGACTCAGGCCTGAAAGTGGCCCACATTACCTCTGTTTAAATCCATTAGCCAGAACCTAGTCACATGGTCTCACCTGACTACAAGTGGGCTAAGTGTAGCTACATGTCCAGGAGAAAAAGGAAACCTGTGTATGAGTTTCCAGCAGTGCCTAAACCACGTCATCCCTGAATGTCCAGCATTACTCACAGTGCTAGGCATAATTCTGTGGGTTCTCAATAAGAACATCCTCAGTGAATAAATGGCTGTCTTCTCACTTTTAGGCAACACACCAGGTCTAGAATGAAAGATGGCTATTGGTTGAGTGAGTGAGTGGAGGAGTGGGCCTTCAGCTTGGAATGGCAGCTATAAGAGGCACGAACGGGAAAGAAAGCAGAGAACAGCAGATGAAATAGCTCCAGGAGTGGCTTCTCGGTCTTCTTAGGCAGACAGGCCTGTCCAAGGCCCCTTCAAGAGGCCTCACTCTACTTCCTCTGCCCTGGTTGAGTGAGTGAGTGGAGGAGTGGGCCTTCAGCTTGGAATGGCAGCTATAAGAGGCACGGACGGGAAAGAAAGCAGAGAACAGCAGATGAAATAGCTCCAGGAGTGGCTTCTCGGTCTTCTTAGGCATACAGGCCTGTCCAAGGCCCCTTCAAGAGGCCTCACTCTACTTCCTCTGCCCTTTCAGGCAACAACTCGACTACTTGATGAAGAACTTTCAAATCCCTCCCTCATGTCATTTTCTATTTACACTTTTCATTTCCAGTAGCTTAAAGATGAAAAATAAATAGGCTTCCATTCTATTTTTTTCTATGTGTTTCAGTTCCTTGGGAAAATCTTTAAAAGTAACGTTAGAACTCAAGTAACTTTCTCATTTTTTAACTTAAACCATTCCTCCAAAATCTCCTGATCTCAACTTTATATGGCACTCTTTAAACAAAACATAAATTCAGAGCTTGAGCAGCTTAACAAGTGTCATTTTAAAGGAATAGTATTTAATAATAAGAGCTACTAAATAATCAATCCAACGTTCAGAATGGTATTAATAGAAGAAGATATGAGATGGATCAAAAACACATCACACTCTTGGGATATGAAACACCCACTTTTAATAACACTTGTGTGGAAATACCCATGTCCGGCTCTTGGAAGTCAGATCAAAGTGCTCCATTCGGTCTGATCTCTAGTCGAAGAGAATTACGACTTTAAGCTATTTGTACCCTAATTAATGTAACATAGTGAAACATCAACAACACCCATTAGATAGTTTGTAGGAGCAGTGAAATTTAAATTATGAGACCCCCAATTTTGTGTAAATACAAGCTGTTTAAGCTAGGGGGGATAGAATCTTGTTTCTGAGAGTTATAAAGCACACAGCAGGTAAGCTAGTCCAGCTGGCCCCCCCACACGCAAATCCCTAATCTTCCCCTTACCTCTTCCACACACCAGTCTCAGGTGCAGAAGACAGATCCTCATCTTTAATGCTACATCTTTTTTGCCTTTTAATTTTGACAGAGGCTTATGAAACAAAGAATCAGACCACAGCATTTGCCTTCAGCCGTCTGGCTAGCCCCACATGACACACTGGCACAAGGCCTCTGGATACCCCTGTGATCCACCCTGCTCTCCATAGACCAGCACTTAGGTAGTCATTTCTACACACTCTTCATTAATGCATTGGCTTCTTCAGGAGATATTTGAATGCTCACTACGTGCAGGGCACTGGCTAGCATCCCTGATGATTGCTCTAAAGTGAAAAACACACCTTAAGGAGCTCATAATCTGATAAGGAAAAACAGGCATAAACATCAATAATTACATTTCAAAAATATTTGCTGGATATCTGTTCTTGCCAAATAGTGTACTAAGTGGTGGGGATTAAAGTTACCTGAGGTGGGGCCAGATTAACACAAACAATAACTGTGTGAACAAGATTTGTGTGAAGAAAAGCACTAGGGAGGTACGCGTGATGATAATATGATAGTAGTGGCAAGAATTGATAACAAAATTAAGTTTTAAAATTAACCCTTATTAAGTCGTTATGTTATTACAGAAAACTTTCTAGTTACTTTGTTATCATAATAATTTTATAAATAATAATATTATTATTATTCCTGTTATACAATTAAGGAAACTGAAGCTCAGAGAGATTAAGTAACTTGCCCAAGGTCACACAGCATTAAGTGGTGGAGACAGGCTCCAAACTTCGCATTCTGACTTCAGAACTATGTTACAGATGTTTGGGATGTGACTGGAAATGGAATCGGGGATTCTCTCTCTCTGTGGGAGAGATGACATTTCAGTAATTCTTGAAGATGAGTATAGGAAGATGGAGAAAAAGAAAACCAGGTTTCCCAGGGAGAGGAAACAGCACATGCTGAGGCACAGAGAAATGATTCAGAGACTGGCTAGTTAGAGGTACCTGGAGCACAGAGACAGGGTCCATGCAAGGGCAAATACAGAAAGATGAAATAGAAGAAGAGGTAGGTGGAGTTGCAAGTCTGCATCTGCCATGTTTAGGAGCCTAGACTTTACCTTGCAGGTGATGGGAAGGTTCACCCGTTAGGGGACAGGGAAGGGGTCTCTATCACTGGCCTCCCCTCCAAGCTCTGGCCCTCCCTTTATCACTCCTGCCCTGCTGCTAGTGACATTCATGTTAGTATTTGACCGGTTCCCTCCTCTCTGCACCGTGGGAATCAATTTTCATTCCTCAAGAGTTTGCTGGAAATAGTCACAATCTCAAATATCTGCCCTTTTTAAGCAGGTTGAGAATGTTTACCTTTTACCAAAATCATTAGAATAGTGAAAACAATTGCACTTGAAAAATCACTTTACTTTATAAAGTACCTTTAAAATAAAATAAATTTAGGGCCTGAACTATTTAACAGTCTCTTGAAAAGAATAGTATTTATTTAAAAGAAAAAGGGGAAAAAAAAGGAATAGTATTTAATGGATACAAGTACTTAGAAAAACAATCCAAAATTCAAAACTATGTCTGCCAGCCAAAGCTAATGCCTCAACTGCAGCTGATGAACAACCTCAGTGCCTTTTCTCCTGTCATGGTTTCTCATCACTTTGGGTCCAGCATCCCATCTCCAGAGCCTAAGGTATGGAATTCTCCACTGGTCTTGCCATACATGGGTCTAAGTACCTCACCATGGGGACTCTCATGAGTCTCTGCTGCCTTTGTATTGTGATTTCTACAGATCTGGGAGGCTGCCACTCAAATGGTCACCAGGCATTTCCATAGCAGGCAAATCAAGTATGTGATAAAACTGTTCTTCAATCTCTAGTAAGAGAAGAGGGAGTGAGTGGCCACCACGTTATCCTGTGGTGGACCAAAGGGGTGGGGGAGAGGACACAGATTGCCATGGGGAAGCAGTCTGCCCTTGGTGAGGACTGAAGGGGTGCTTTGTTATAGAGAATTTTAAAACAACCATAAAACCAAGTATTCTCCCATGCTGGAAATTTTAGACAATGACAGCAATAAAATACTGCTTCCCATCAGGGTGGGCCACTCCTGCCGCACTCCTCCTTGGTGTGTCACTGGTGCCTCCAGTTGATGGCTGGATGTCACGTGGGATAGACAATGACAGCAATAAAATACTGCTTCCCATCAGGGTGGGCCACTCCTGCCGCACTCCTTCTTGGTGTGTCACTGGTGCCTCCAGTTGATGGCTGGATGTCACGTGGGATTTGGCTTCTACCTTTATTGCTTTAGTTGGCATTAGTGTGGGCTTAAGGCAGGGATTATCAAAGCACCCAGGAGAATATTCCTGTTCTCCATCTTCTACTGAGAAATCCTTCTCTTGACTCCCCAAATGAGAATCAGTGTTGTATAGTGCATCGGGGTAGATGCCATCCCAAGCACCCAAATGGGAAAATGACTCTGCCTGTGTGCTGTGTGTGTGGGTCGGACTTGAATAAGGGTGGGGGGGGGTCCATATTATTACAGAGGGTTTTTTTTTTTTCCTTTTTGTCTTTTTTCGTGTCCGGCAACAGAATCGCAACCCTCGGTGTCGCGCCCGCACCTCACTCAGCCAGTGAGTGGGAACCGGTCTGTATGTGGGATCCGAACCCTCAGCGGGAGTGCTGCCGCGCTCCCAAGCGGTGCACTGTAGCAGTGCGCCACTGGGCCTGCCCATTACAGAGGGTTTTAAACAAGGAATTGACAGGATCACGTTTGTGTTTCACAGAACTTATTCTGATGGTTGGTAGTTGTATTGGTCCATCTCTGTTGCTTATAACAAAATACATGAAACTGGGTAATTTATAAAGAAATAAAATGTATTCCAGTTTCAGAGGCTGGGAAGTCCGAAGTGCAGGGAACGCATCTGGTGAGGGCCTTGTTGGTGGAAGGCGACTATTCACAGCAACTGAGGGTATCACATGGTGAGAACAGCTGAGCAAGAGAGAAAGCTAACCTGCTCACTCACTCTCCTTTTATTTTTCTTATTTTTTTATTTTTATTTATTTATTTTTTTAAAGATGACTGGTAAGGGGATCTTAACCCTTGACTTGGTGTTGTCAGCACCACACTCTCCCAAGTGAGACATAGGCTGGCCCTCTCACTCTCCTTTTAAAGCCATCAGAATCACACCCATTACTCCATGAATGGGTCAATCCATTCACCAGGGCACAGTCCTCACAATCCAATCACCTCTTAAAGGCCCTACCTTTCAATTACCATAGTAGGATTATCCTACCCTCTTAACACTGTCACAGTGTGGATTAAGTTTCTAATACTTGAAACTTTGGGGGACGCATTTGACACATGTCCCATCCAATTCCCACTCCCCCCTCCAGGGTCCTCGTTGAATATCCTGCGGGTAGGAGCGGTCTACCAAGAAGGGGTGTGGGGCTTCAGGTCCCCAACAGACACATAGCAGTCGTGGAGGATAAGCTGGGAAAGAATCTATTGGGAGGTGACCCAAAAGAAGATGAGACTATTTGGTTGAATAAAAAAATAAAATCACATAAAATATCCTACAGTACTTTTCATCTGTAACCCTATTAAAGCTGTGAACCCCATTCAGTCTCTGAGGAATGCTATGTGGAGGTCACCCTCCAAAAAACAATTTTAAAGTAATTCCACTCTTTAGTTGTGTCATAACTCCCCAACTTTTTTCTCTACTCCACAACTTTTTCATAGCCTTTTCTCTCCAGAGCTTCTCATTTGCAAATAGCCTCTAGAAAAATCTCCCTCTCTGGCTTCTTTTTACCCTCCTCCCTTTCCTGCTTCGCTTCTCCATTCTCTGCCAAAAATTACAACATCTTTCACAGATAAAAGAATAACTTTTAGAAAACTGACTTGGAGGTGGGTGGTATATTTGGCTGCCGATTTTCTTAGTGATTACAGATTCTCTTTGGCAGAGGAGAAGTCTGAACACTCCCAAGACAATAATTTTCATCCTGTCACACATCCTTACTGAATTAAATGCTAACTGAATAGCAGGAAAAGTAAGTGCTGCAGGAATACTGAGAAGTATCAATGCAACCTAAAATGTTTAGTAACTGTGCTTATTCCTACTTTAATCAAACTCTTCTAGGCTAGAAACAACTTGTGTTCATATTGCACACACAAAGTATAGTCATTTTATTCCTGCTGGTCTGAATGCCCAAATATCAAATACTCCTTTATTTCTTGTGCTGGATTATAAACATAAAAATACCAAATTGTCTTAATAACAGACAGCAAAAAAATCATCTTATTACTTACATTATTAAAACTAAATAAAAAAGTATGTTTGTATAACTTTTTGTCATGCATTATTTTATTTACAACTCACAAAAGGTAACTGGAGTCACACTTATTTACAGTTAAAAAAATTGATGTCCTGAGAAACTGGGTTAAGGTCTCTGGACTAGAAAAGTGACAGAGCTGGAATAGCCACCTAGGTCTTTCAAGACAAATTTTCAGCTCTGTGGACTCAGAGAACTTTCTAGATGTGGTTTCCTTTGTGCCATTCACCCAGTCTTGATTCACACACTAGAAAAACACATTAAGTACTGACCACATGACATCAGCAACAGCAAGAGTTTGAGTGGATACTCTTTCCACCGAGGGGGACAGATACCTAATCAGGAATCTGGGCTTAGGTCATGTATCCACTGCCATCATTTTAAGCATCCTTTTAGCCTCTGTCTCGATGATGCCAATGGCCTTTGCAAATATAAGTTTTCCTGTCAAAAATAGAAAAAGTGGACTTTGCAGCCTTTCTAAAACTTTACAAGAGAATTCCTGGGACAAACGGAACAATGAGCAATGATCATACTGGCTACTCCTCAGAAGATTTAAAGATAAATAATCCTACTGGCTCCAACAGCCAGATGCAGTCCAGACATAATGTCTATTCTTTTACTCAATGCTTAGAAAAGCTTGGGTAGTTTTAATAGAGAATAAAACATGCTGCATTCAAAAGCTCACTTCAGGGCATGCCAAATGGAGAGCAGCCTGCTTTAAACATTTAGAGCTGAGCTGGGACACAAAACCCACAAGGAGTTTGTTAGATGCACCATCATTTGTGTGTGGTGAGAAGCAACCCACAGAGAACGGGAAGTAATTTTCAATTAACCAGTAACACAATACCTGCCTGAGCCTTCTTAGCAATAATCACTCAAAAGTAAACACTATTTGCTTTAATGGGGAAGATGCCTTTAGAACCTGTTTGGAACCTAAGTTTCTGCATATCGATACAACCACATCCCCATGGGTGAAAGTGCCCCTCACCTACTTGGGCATTCAGCTGGTGGTATCCAGGACCCATGGGATCTGGGTTCAGAAGAGCAAGAGCTTCACTAGCTCATTGGCAGAAAAAGATGCTGGGGTAGAGAAGGCAGATAAGGGGCTGGCAGAATTGGAAAGAGAGCAAATACATGGACTCTAAGGAAGCCTCATTCCCCCGATAGCACTTAATGATGGATTAACAGAGGCAAAGGAGTTACACAGCATTAGCAGGTCAGCTCCAAACATACCATGTTCCTACACGAAGCTCCCTCTGAACTCCTTCCCTGCCTCAGTTCACAACCATCATCTGTCTCTACTCACTGATTTCATAGGAGTCTGTCCAGTAAGAATCATCTTTAAAAGGAAATTTATATAAAATTATCAATTCATATATAAACTCCTTGTAGGGTTGCTATGCCCAGATGAAGAGCCCATGAGGAAGGTGGCTTGCCACATCTCTGCAAGTTCTCCATGGTGTGTCACCGTGAGCCAACTACTGCTTTCTGGGAAGAACTAATCAGTGGTTACTTTCATCTTCTTCCTTTCAAATCTCATCTCTGATTCCTGCTTCAGGAGTAGAGCGTGGAACTCTAACAGAAGTGACACTTTTGGAACCATAGTAAGAACTCAAATAATTAGGGGGAAATTGTTCATCTCTATATGGCAAACCTCATGAAGTTCACTTCATTTCTTTCATTCCAGGACCTCAAAATAAAGTGCTGTGTTTTATCTGGTCAGTTTGGAACAGTTAAAAGTGCAAAAGAGTTCCGGTCAAGATGGCGGAATAGATGGTCCCCAGGATCACTCTCTCCCACAAATTTACAACTATAAAAATGTAATGACAGCCAAGCTGGAGCCGCTAGAGCTCAGGGGAAGAGGAGGAGAGACCTACAGAGTTCATGAAGGCAGGAAAAGCCACGATGAAAGAAAGAAAAAACTGCTCCAAGCGTTTCAGGCCGTGGCCACTTTAGGGCTGGAACTGCTGAGTGCATGGAGCAGGAGCCAGCAGAAGCCACAGCTGTGCCCTTCAGATGCAGTTGCTTGAAGGTGGCAGGGGAGAAGAGGGCCTTGGTGACCCCCAGGACAGCAAGACCACTAATAGGGATCCTGTGGACTCATGCAGGAGTGAGGAGCCAGAACAACTGAAAAACGGAGCCATTGTGAGGCCAGTGTCATTGCAAGGGACTGGCACAGGGCCCATCCCATGGGAAGTGTTTGGAGCATGGATGGTGGTGGAGAGAGTCCCACCAGGGGAACACTGGGACACAGCAAGGTCAGCCAATCTGCCCTCCAATCAGCACAGGACAGCTCAGAGGAGACTGGTCAGGAATGCAGAATTGCATGGGGTGCAGTTTGATGAAAAGACTCAGGCCCAGATCCAAGTTTCTACACAACTCAGATGCACCTGGTCTCTGGAGAGCAGGAAGCATCTATGAGGTCAACCATTAAACCCTGAACTGCACAAAAAGTCTTCCCTGGGGAACAGCAGCAAAGCAGCAATTTAGCTCTACAACACAGCTCAAGTACTGGTTCCCACAGGAAGTTCCCCCATTTTACAAGTAAGCAAAGGACAAAATAGTTCTGGCCCAAGCACACCACCAGTGCCTTGGGGCCCATCAGGGTCTTGGGGCATGGAGGCAGGGACTGGACCCCACTCCCACATCCAGGCACACTGCCAGCACCTCAGGGCCTGCCCGGGGGGCCTGGGGCCTGAAGCCAGGGACTGGACCCCCCCCCCTCACAACCAGGCACACCACCAGCACCAAGGAGCATGCCAAAAACATCACCTCCATGTAGGTGGCCCACCACAGCCACCACAGTAACCACAGCTGCCACAAAAGTGGCTATACATCACAACCACCACACAGATGATCCACTAGCCACTGGAGTGCATTGACACAAGGAGAGTCACCAGCAGAGACCAAAGAAAAGAAGAGGATGTCTCTCTCCACAAAGGCCATTCCAGACTGACAGAAGCAGCATCTGCTCTATGATAATATTGGGGGACCTGAACACACCTCTCAGCATTGGACAGATCATCTAGGCAACAAATCAACAGAGTAACCATTACTTTTTCAGAGGGAGAGAAGAAATCTAGGGTTATCGGTAGTGGGAGGGGGGAGGAAGAGAAGGATAGGGAGAGATTGGACAAGGGGCATAAATAATAAGTACAATTTGTAACAATGTATATACTAGAATTATTGACTTGATCAACATATGTCAACATTGAATCCCAAAAATATGTATAATCAATTATGATTCAACAACAACAACAAAAATAATAATAATAAAAGTGCAAGATAGAAAAAGAAAGCAGGATATGCAGACTGGAGCAGTCCATACCCATTTTCTCCTGCTCTGAGTGCCATGGCCCAGAGGTGACCAATTTCCGTCCTCAGCCATCTGACGTATTTGACACCACACTTCTAACACGCTTACACCTCTACTTCCTGACTGTCATTTTTAGATATTATCTACTGACACCACTATGGACAATGAAAACTTACCCTTTCTTAAACCAGCACATGCACACACACTCATGCACACACACACCTTCTCCCATCTTCCCAATATGTCTTATCACATTTTCAGTGGAATCAGTATTGAATATTGACATTGTTAGAACTATGGGAGTGTTATTCATAGCTGAGACATAGTGTGCACCATGAATACATTTTTCACAGAACTTTCCATATTTCCTGGACAGAATAATTACTTCGTTGATTATTTGCTTGTTTTTCATACAATTTTCCCCAAAGTACTCCAACCATGAGTAATGTTCCTCTAGATATCAAACGACACATCAGGCAGTCAGTTTTACTCCACATACACACATGCATCCTTTGGAGTTGTTCAGGAGGGATGCCTGTTTCCTGCCTATGACTGAATTGCATCCTGTGAATCCCCTTCACCTTTCTTCTGGTAGAATCTTTTTTCCTGGATCACATGTCTTTCTGTAGCCTTCATGATTTACTACCTCGTTTTTATGAAGCATATCTTTCAGTAGCTTCCTAATAAAGGTTGCATGGGATATAAAAGTTTAAGACACTTTCTGTTTAGAATTACCTTTATTTTGCTCTCATAGTTAATTGATATTTTGGCTGGATATAGAATGATAGACTGGAAATTTTTTTTTCTCAAAATTTTGAAGTTATTACCACATTGTCTTCTGGTTTACAGTTGCTACTGAAGAAGAAACAGTTTTGACTCTTTTTCTTTTCCCCCCTTATTCTGTCTCTCTCCAATACCCCCTCACTCCCCACTTCCACTTCTTGTAACCACAGATTTGTTCTCCCCTCCTAAAAGTTCAACATATTGTTGTGATCTTTTCTTTCTTTCTTTCCTTCCTTCTTTCTTAGCACCCACTTATGAATGAGTATATGCAGTATTTCTCTTTCTGTGCCTAGCTTATTTCACTTATAATTTTCTCCAGGCTCACCCATGTTGCTGCAAATGGCAGAATTTCAATCTTTTTTTTATGGCAGAGTAGTATTCCATTGATATATATACCACATTTCCTTTATCCAGTTATCCATAAATTGACATTTAGGTTGGTTCTACATTTTGGCTATTATAAATAGAGCTGTGATGAAAATGGGAGTGAAGGTATCCTTTCGATATGATGATTTCCATCCCTTTGGATATATACCCAGAAGTGGGATTGCTGGATCATATGGCAGTTCTATTTGCATTTGTTTCAGAAACCTCCATACTGTTTTCCATAATGGCTGTACTATCTTGCAGTCCCATCAACAGTGTTGAAGAGTTCCCCTTTCTCCACATCCTTACCAGCATTTGTCATTCTCGGTCTTTTTAGTAGTGGTCAGTCTAACTGGGGTGAGATGATATCTCAATGTGGTTTTGATTTGCATTTCCCTTATTATTAGTGATATGGAGCACTTTTTCATGCACCTGTTGGCCATTTGTATGTCTTCAATTAAATTGTTTCCTAGGTTTTTTTTGTTTTGTTTTGTTTTTTTGTTTTTTGGTGACTATTGTAAATGAGCTTGATTTCTTTTTCTGCTAGTTCATTGGTAGAATATAAAAATGCTACTGATTTGGGGGTGTTGATTTTGTGTCCTGCAACATTACTGAAATTGTTAATCAGGTCTAAGAGTTTTTTTGGTAGAGTCTTTAGGATTTTCTATACACAGGATCATGTCATCTGCAAACAGGGATGGTTTGACTTCATCTTTTCTAATCTGGATGCCCTTAATTTCTTTCTCTTACCTGATTGCTCTGGCTAGTACTTCCAACACTATTTTAAATATGAGTTGTGAGAATGGGAATCCTTGTCTTGTTCCTGTTTTTTAGGATTTGGGATAGTTGTTTATAATAGTCTGTAATGATTCTTCATATTTCTGTGGTATCAGTTATAATGTCTCCTTTTTCATTTCTGATTTTTGTTATTCAGGTCTTCTCACCTTTGTTGTGTTAACATAGCTAGTGGTTTGTCTATTTTATTTATCTTCTCAAAAAACCAACTTTTTGTTTCATTGATCTTTTGTATTGTCTTTTGGGTCTCTATTTCATTTAGTTCTGCTCTTTATCATTCAGGATGATATTGGCGGGGGGATTGTCATACGTGGCTTTTATTGTGTCAAGATAGTTTCATTCCATTTGTAATTTACTGAAAGCCTTTATCATAAAGGGATGTCAAATTTTGGCCAATGCTTTTTCTTTTTCTTTTTTTTTTTTTATCTTTTTCGTGACCGGTAAGGGGATCGCAACCCTTGGTGCGGTGTCACCCGCACCACGCTCAGCCAGTGAGCGCACCAGCCATTCCTATATAGGATCCGAACCCACGGCGGGAGCATCACTGCGCTCCCAGCGCCACACTCTCCCAAGCGCACCGCAGGGCCAGCCCTTTTTTCTGCATTTATTGAGATAATCATATGTATTTTGTCCTTGATTTTATTGATATGGCGTATCACATTTATTGACTTGTGTATGTTGAACCATCCTTGAATTTCTGGGATGAATCCAACTTGATCATGCTGTATAATACTTTAGATGTGTTGCTGCATTCTGATTGCTAATATTTTGTTGGGGATTTTTGTGTCTATCTTCATCATGGATATTGGCCTGTAGTTTTCTTTTTTTGTTTTATCTTTGTCCAGTTTTGGTATCAGGGTGATGCTGACCGTATAGAATGAGATTGAGAGAGTGGCCTCTGTTTCAATTTTTTTAAATAGTTTGAACAAAATTGATATCAATTCCTCTTTAAAAGTTTGATAGAATTCAGCAGTGAAGCCATCTGACCCTGGACTTTTCTTTGTTGGGAGACTGCTGATTATTGCTCCTGTCTCATTGCTTGTTATTGGCCTGTTCAGGTTTTCTATTTCTTCTTGGTTCAGTCATGGTAGTTTGTATGTGTCAAGAAATTTATCCATTTCCCCCAAGTTTTCAAATTTGTTGATGTATAGTTGTTTATAATAGTCTGTAATGATTCTTAACATTTCTGTGGTATCAGTTGTAATGTCTCCTTTTTCATTTCTGATTTTTGTTATTCAGGTCTTCTCTCTTCTTTTTTGTGTTAATATACCTAGTGGTTTGTGTATTTTATTTATCTTCTCAAAAAAACAACTTTTTGTCTCATTGATCTTTTGTATTGTCTTTTGGTTCTCTATTTCATTTAGTTCTGCTCTGATCTTAATTATTTATTTCTATTTGCTACTTTTAGGATTGGATTTTTCTCACTTTTCTAGTTCTTTGAACTGTAACATTAGGTCATTTACTTGAAGTCTTCCTGTTCTTTTGATGTAAGCTTTAGTTGTAATAAACTTCCTTCTTAGTACTGCTTTTGCAGTATCCCACAGGTATGGTGTTTCTTTATTTTCATTAGTTTCAAGAAATCGTTTGATTTATTCTTGGACCCAGAGGTCATTCAGGAGCCTGTCGTTTAGTTTCCATGAATTTGTACAGTTTCCAGAGTTTTGCTTGTTATTGATTTTGTTTTAATATGTTGTGGTCTAAAAAGATACTTGAAATTATTTCATTTTTTAAAAATTTGCTGAGACTTGATTTGTAACCTAACATGTGGTCTCTCCTGGAGAATGTTGCATGTGCTGATGAGTAGAATGTATATTCCATAGTTGTTGGATGAAATGTTCTGTAGATATCTGTCAGGTCCAAATGGTCTAGGGTGTAGTTTAAATCCTGTGTTTCTCTATTGATTTGTCGCCTAGAAGATATGTCCAATGCTGAGAGAGGGGGTTTTGGATCCCCCAGTATTATCATATTGGGGTCTATCTCTTTCTTTAGTTCTAATAGTGTTTGCTTTATATATCTGGGTGGTCCAGTGTTAGGTGCATACATGTTTATAATCTTTGTATATTCTTGTTGGATAGATCACTTTGTCATTATATAGTGGCCTTCTTTGTCTGTTTTTATGGTTTTTGTTTTTAAGTCTGTTTTATTCTATATAAGAATAGCTACTCCTGCTCATTTTTGGCTTCCATTTGCATGATATATCTTTTTCCATCCTTTCATTTTTAGTCTGTGTGTGTGTCTTTACAAATAAAATAAGTCTCTCAAAGATAGCATATAGTTGTGTCTAGCTTTTTAATTCAATCCATCAGTCTGTGTCTTTGAATGGGGAGGTTAATCCGTTTACATTTAGGGTTGTTATTGACAGGTATTGTTTTACTCCTGGCATTTTATTGGTTTTTGTTTAGGTGTTTTAAATATCTTTTGTTCCTTTCTTCCCCTTTTATTATTCATCTTCAATGTTTGTTGTTTTTTTGTGGTGGTATGATTTAGTTTCTTTCTCTTTCTCATTTGCATTTTTAACAGTGAGTTTTGTTCTTTGTTGTGTACTAGTGATAGCGATTACTGTTTTTCAGATTCCAGATGCAGGATTCCCTTGAGGATTTCTTGTAGGGCTGGTCTTGTGGTGGTGAATTCCAACAGTTTTTGTTTGGGAAATACAGTATTTCTCCTTCATTTCTGAAGGATAGCATTGTGTATAGAATTCTTGACTGATAATTTTTTTCTTTTAGTATTTTGAATATATCATCCCATTTTCTTCTGGCCTGTAACAGTTTAGTTCAGAAATCTGCTGTTACTCTGATGGGGGCTCCCTTATAGGTGACTTAAAACTTTTTTCTTCCTGCTTTTAGAATTCTCTCTTAGTCTCTGAGCTTTGTCAGTTTGACTATAATGTGTTGCAGAGAGGATCTTTTGGGATTTAATCTGTTTAGGGATATTTGGGCTTCCTAGATCTGAAGATCCATGTTTCTCCTTATACCTGGGAAGTTTTGTGTTATTATTTCACTGAATAGGTTTTCAGTGCCTTTTCTTTTTTCCTCCCCTGCTGGAATAGCCATGGTTCAGATGTTTGTGTGCTTAACATTGCTTGCTAAGTCTCTTACATTTTCCTTTTATTTATTTTTTATTCTTTTTCCTTCTTTTATTTTTTGGTACACCTGGGTTATTTCAGAAAGATCATCTTTGAGATCTGAAATTCTCCTGCTTGCTCTAACCTGCTGCTTAAGCTCTCAGTTGTGTTTTTTATTTTATTGAATGAATCTTTCAGTTCCTGGAGTTAAGCTACATTCTTTTTTAAGGTATGAATCTCTTTGTAAATTTCCTCCTTCATATCCTGGATATTTTTTGTTTCATTGTGTTCTCTGACTCTTCTCTTATCTCTCTGAGTTTTCTTAAGATCATTGTTTGTAATTCCTTGTCAGACATTTCAAGTGTTTCTTGCTCTATGGGGTCTGGTACTTGAGAATTACTGTATTCCTTTGGTGGTGTCATATTGTCTTGTTTATTTGTATTTCTAATATATCTACATTGATGTCTGGTCATCTGGTAGAACAGTTGTTTCTTCTTTTACTCTGGAGAAGGCTTCAAGGAGCCCCCAGTCATGCAGGAAGCTACCTTGCTTGCTGCTGGGGCCATGGGTGGGCTGCCCAGAGCTTGCAGCTGGGCCCTCACTCACATGGGATGCTACCTTGTCTCCTATTCAGGTGGTGGGATGGACTCCACCTCTCTACTTTCTATTTTTTTCTTTTTGGAAAGTCTACACATTTGATGTGAGAGACCCTAGTATCTTATTTTTTCTCCCTCATTTTCCAAATTTTTGTTGAAAATGAACTTTGTAAAGTTGCACTCTAAAAAGTAAAGAGTGTTTCTAGTAGTAATTAATCTATCTATCATCATCCAAGGTTTTAATGCAATAATTGATTTTTCTTAACAATTAACTTTAAAAACCAACATAAAAATAGAACATATATGTTGACCTAAAATTCATTTATTCCAATAACACTCATTTCTACATAAAAAGTATTATGCTGGGTATCATGAAGGCTGTAGAAATTGCAATGATTTTGTTTATATGATGTACTTATAATAGGTGCCTTAGCAAATATAGAAATTAATACATGATCTTTGCTTGACAGGAGCTAAGAGTTCAAATTGATATTAAGAAACTATACTGTTTTTATTCCTACTTAAGTATACTTGTAAATGTACTGTGTCCACCATTTTTCTAAATTTCCTATTGCTGCAGAATCCTCATATTTTATATTGCATTTAATCAACCAGTCAGTCTGTAAACAAACCTTTGTGTGCCAGGTATATACCAGGCTGTGAAAATATAAAGTTGAGTAATAAATGGGGCTGCCTTCAGGGATCTCACATTCTTTAGAAAGTAACAGCCTAGTGTAAAAAGAAAAAGAAATGTAGACACACCTGCACACAGAGACCCTAGCCTTAAATATCTAAAAGATGGGAGAGACTTAAGACAGAGGAAGCTTCATTTTAGCTAACTCAAGATCAAACTCTAAAGTTTCTCTCATTTTTTAATTTTTCTATCCAGAGGTGGAGGAAGAGGAAGATGGCTCTGCTGTTCCAAAAAGCACTATAATGGACCCCCCACTTCATAGGCCTTCTTGAACTTGAAAGCAGAAGGATGGGAAGAGAAAAGTAGAGAACTGCCCACATTGCAGGCAAGGGAAAGGATTGCGAATTATATCACTTTAGGAAAACAGTTCTCATCCTTGACCTAGAATTAGTTTGAACTGCCTGCAGGCATTTTTGCATGTCCTTGAGGGAGGTATGTGAGTGTTTGTATCTAATTATGGATTTGTGTCCATGAGCTGTCCTCAGTGGCTGGAGGGCCACAGTAAGGGCAAGCCCATATATTCACCTTGCACTAGTAGAGACCTCAATGCAGACGTGGTTAGCTATGACTTTTCCCCATATACAACCAAATTTGGGAAACGAACTGTTACAAATCACTTTGCCCCCTGAATGACCTGTGTAAGAGGAGGTCTATAGTACAGATGCTTGAATAAATCCAACTTTTATGATGAGGGGATGATGGTTTCCTTGAAGATGGTACAGATTTATACTGTAAAAGGTTGAAAAAAGAGTTTCCTCTGTGAGGAAGAAAATAAGACAAGGAAAGTAAGGGCAAGTATGGGTGCATCCAGGAAGGGTATCTGTGATGGAATTATCTTTTTCTTTTCCCCTTGTGTGATAGAAGTAGTGATATTTAACATCCAGCATAAATAATTCCCATTGAGTTCTTGTTATCCCAAATGCTTAGTAAGGTCCATTACATTTTAGCTATATGGTGGTGGTGGTGGTGGTGGGAGAAATTAAAGAACAGGGCAATAAAGAGAAGAGTGTCTTGCCCATTGGGGCCAGCATACTGGTGGCAGCAAGGTATTGAGAAAGAAACGGTCCAAGAGTTCCAAGAGAGATGAAGCAGAAAGTGGCTTTAGGAGAATGACCACAAGAAAGCATGTGGAAACGTTCCCTAGAATTGTTGACACTCGAGCTGGATTTGAAGGATGAATCGCAGTTAACCAGAAGACAAAGGTGGGATAGATTATTCTATCATTCCAGGTAACAGAAACTGGAATCTGTAGATTGATTGTCTCTCCTCCGTCAGATCACAGTTTCTCTGAGTGACTCTAGAACAGAGAAGTCCTGACGGCCATAGATGCAATTACCACCTGATGCCAAATGATAACTAAATTCTCCCACCATTTTTTCTGTTTGAATAACTGCGTCAAAGCATTGCTGGACCTTTGCACACACTCATAATTCCATCTCACATGAGGGCACTGAAATCGGGGGCAAATGACCCAGAATATCCTTTCATTAATTTTCTAGGTCATCAGAAACTAAATACATCTCATTTTATTGTTACATAAGAGCTATAAGCATAAGGAATCTATAACAATTTTGATGTTTTTGTGTTCAAGGAAATCTAAAATAAAAACATCTGAAGTGTCCTGGAGGTCCTCAAGAATGTTTTTCCTTTAAAAATGATCAGTATGCTGCTGAATTTGAGAAGCACCATGCAGGCTGCTTTGGATATTGAAGAGTGGTCTTTGCATTGTTGACAATCTAAAGATTTCCCAGAAGGCACAAGTCTCCCTCTCACCCCTGGGCTCATCTCACCACAGCCTCTAGATCCTCTTTCCTTCTTCTGTCTCAACTTAGACTCCATGCTAGAGCCTAACAGACCTTAGGTGATTGTTATGTTTGTGAAATGACAAAAAGGAGGAGGAGGAAGGCAGGTGGCTCTGCCCCATCCCCTGAGACCGCCACTCTCTGTGATGGTGGAGGCTGAACCCTTAGAATAAGACAGTCATCATCAGGGAGCCAAATCTTCAGAGTGCAAAACTTAATTTTTTGGTGATTTACACAGGATTGCATGATTGCTGTTAAAAAAGTAATAATAAATAATTAATTGAAACTTGGATAATTATACTATTACACAAATATAGTGGGAAGATTATTACTTTTTGAGTCAGATGATATGAACTCAAGTCCGGTCTCTACCATTCACCAGCTGTGTGTTTTGGGCATGCCACAACCCCTCTGAACCTCAGTTTTCTCATCCACAAGATGAGATAATAACCTTGGCCCTATCTATTCTCAAGGATTTTTGAGAGAATTATATGAGACAGTAAGTGTAGCAAATGCTTTGCAAGCTGGGAACTGCTGTGCACATTTGTATGAATAGGTAACAAAGGCAGGGCTAGGAGAGTTGGCAGAGCACGCAAGCTTAGCGCCCTCAGGCCTGACTCCGCCACCGTGCTGTCCCCAGCACCAGTGGCTGGGCAAGGCTGCGCTGGTGGTGCTGACTGTGTGATGCAACTCCTCCGCAGATCTCAGTGGACTGGGATGACTCAGAGAGCAGCTGAAGCACTTTCAAATGCACATCCAGCTCCAAATCCAATCTGAACTGGCCACCTCACTCTTTGGTTATCTTTCAGTTTGGAGCATGCTAGGAATGGCAATCATGAAATTTTAAAAGATTCCTTGGCACCATGAGAATGAAATTCATCTTCAGAACAAAGAAGATGTGCTTGCTTTTGCATACAAATAAAACTTGCACAAAAGCCTGGGATAACTTCCATTTTCCTCCTTGGCAAAGTTTCTGTTCTCTAGAAATAAAAGTGATTCTAAGAGGCAGCATGCTTTGCACATTTGTTCTCCTCTTCATTAAGAATAGATTGAGCAATGTGGATAGGATATATGGGGAAATACTGGACTGAGAATTAGTAGTGCTTGTCAAAATAATAACAACCATTCACTCAATGCCTACTATGTGCTAAGTGCTTCTTCTAGATTATGTCATTAAAGCATCACAATAATTTTATGAGAAAGGTATTGCCATCCCCACTGTATAAAAAAGCAACTGAGATATGAAGAGGTGATTTCATTCATCCAAGGAAACACAGTGGTAAGACAGAATTCACACTGTGGTGTGATTCCAAGCCTGTGCTCTTTTCAAAACACAAATGGAAGCTTCCCTCAGAAAGAAAGGAGGGAAATACTTAATATCCCCCACCCTGGTGTGCCAGAGTCACAGAATTCTAAAGTTCAGAAGGTGGTGAGGCTGGGTTTGCTCTGAGGCTCTTTCAATAGGCCAATCTTATAAGAGCTGTAAATGAGGCTTCTTTAAAACTGACTTCTATGTATAGGAAAACATTATAGAGCTTGAGCAGGAACACCTGAAAGGTGCTCCAGTTTTTAGTACATAGACAACAGGCATATGCTCTAACAGAAGGACACCCATTATTTTTACCCCTAAGCATGGGCAGAGCCAGGCCTCAACTGAGTGGCAGAGTTGGCCCAGTTGGTCTCCCTCTGCGGGGTAGTGTGCTTATCAAAAAGAGTTCTAGACTTGGGGCCCGACAAACTCAAATGCCAGGTCTACAATTTGTTAGCCTAGTGACCTTAAGAAAGGCACCTAATCTCTCTGAGCCTTAACAGAGTTATGGGGGGTGACTAAATTAACTATCAGCCTTAACATGGTATCTAGCTCACATAGCTGTTCAAGGTAGGAGGCCCTATAGAGATGCACCTACATGCTTCAAGGTGGGCCACCCTGGTTGGGCCCACCTTCCTCTGAATTGACCCCAGGAAGCTGGCACCAGAGTGCACAACATGAATTTGGGAACATTGCATGGATAAAACATTCCCCAAGAACCCATTAATTCATTCTATCTCCACAGAATCAAGGGCTTAATATTTTGGTAAGGTATCACTGAAGCCTAAAGCCAAGTCCTGGCAAAATAATTTAGAATGGCAAATAAAAAGCAGCTAATATGTGTTTTCCTATAAAGCATAAATTAGAAATGATAAAACTGTTAGAAGACACCTAAGTTGCCCTAACGAAGGACACTCTGATTTATTTGCCAACTTTACAATCATTTGAAAATGGGAACATTGCATTTTGGAGCAAGTCATTCAGGAGACAGAACTAATTCCTCATCTTGCACGTTTCATAGCTTTTCTATTTGGGATTGAAAATGCCACATAAAGAGAGGGGTTGCATAGTTCGAGGTATTTGAATATATGATACAAAAAACCAGCGACTTGGGAAAGGACAGTAAATCTCTCACACACATAAGACAAGACTTTAAAGTAATGGAACTGTTTCCAAGAACATCTTTCACAGACTTAATTTGGACATTAGACACCAGCTGTCTGGGCAAGTTTTCCCCTACAGGAACGTACTTCTCCCTGAAGTCTCAGTAAGGTTGTGGCTGATGACCGTCTGCACCCCTCCACTCTCTTTTTGCATGTCTAGACCACTCCTCCCACCCAGTGATGCTCCAGTGCCTGGTCAGCCCTATCCCCTTCTCCATGGCACACTAAACCCTAGGAGGAGGGACTGGAGCACCTGGAACCATTCTCTGCTGCTGCAACCCTGACTGTCTGCCCCACATCACGTGACAAGAAACATGCATTGTTGTTGTTGCTGCTGCTATTATTGTTGTTATTGTTGTTTTAGCTTTTTATTTTGACATAATTTTATTTTTTATTATGAAACATAATGGATTATACATATCTGTGGGGTATAACATTGAATATCAATGCCTGTGTGCAATATGTGATGCTCAAATCAGAATCATTAGAATATTCAACATTAAGCAATGTCATCATTTTTGGTGGCCCTTTACCAATTTCTCAATAACTCCTCTCCCTCCCCCTTTCCCACCTCTCATAACCTCAGTTCTGTTCTCTCCTTTTGAAAGTTCAACAAACGACTGTGATTGTTATATCTTTCTTTTTTTATTTATTTGTTTTTTTATTTTTAGCTCATACTTGTCAGTGAAGACATGTGGTTATTTTTCTTTCTGTGTCTGGCGTATTTCACTTAACATAGTTTTCTCTCAGTTCATCCATGTTGCTGCAAATGGCAGAATTTAATCCTTTTTTATAGCTGATTAGTATTCTATTGTGTATATATACCACATTTTCTTTATCCAGTTGTCCATCGATGGACATTTAGGTTGGTTCCAACATTTGGCTACTGTAAATAGAGCTGCAGTAAACATGGGAATGCAGGTGTCCCTTCAACATGCTGATTTCCATTCCTTTGGGTATACATCCAGCAGTGGGATTGCTGGATCATACAGTAGGTCTATCTGTAGTTCTTTGAAAAACTTCCATACCATATTCCATAATGGCTACACCAACTACAGTCCCACCAACAGCCTAGGAGGTTCCCCTATCTCCTCATCCTCCCAGCATTTGCTATTCTCTTTTTGATAATAGCCAGTCTAACTGGGGTGAGATGATATCTCAATGTGGTTTTGATATGCATTCCCTTGGTCCTTAATGATGCTGAGCATTTTTTGATGTGTCTGTTGGCCATTTGTATTCTCAAAGGAAATGTCTATTCAGCTCCTTTGCCCATTCTTTAATAGGGTTACTTATTTTCATACCATTAAGTTTTTTGAGTTCCTTGTATAGAGAATATTCAGATATTAATCATTTATCAGATTCATTGCTTGTAAATATTTTCTCCCATTCTGTAGATTGTCTCTTTGCTCTCTTAATTGCTTCTTTTGCTGTGCAGAGCTTTTCAGTTGGATATAATCCCATTCATTTATTTTTTCTTATGTATCCTGTGCTTTTGGAGTCTTATTCATGAAGTCTTTGCCCAGTCCTACTTCCTGAAGTGTTTCCCCTATGTTTTCTTTTAGGAATTTTATAGTTACCGATCTTACATTTAAACCTTTAATCCATTTTGAGATGATTTTGGTATATGGTGAGAGGTACAGGTCTAGTTTCATTCTTCTATATATGGATGTCCAGTTTTTCCAGCACCATTTATTGGAGAGGCAGTCTTTTCCACAATGTATGTTCTCAGCGCCTTTGTATTTTGACATAATTTTAAGATTACAGAAAATTCTCAAAGTTAATACAGAATAATACCCTTCACCCACTTTGCCCTAATGTTAACGTCTTAATCACCATAGTAAAATTATAAAATTAGAAACCCAGGAAATTAACTCTGGTACAATATTATTAACTAAACAATGCCAATATTTTGCGATTGCAAACAATACTGCAATGAAGAAGCTGGGGCATATGTATCTTCATATCGTTGAGGCATGTCTCCAGGGTAGATTCCAGAAGTGAGATTACTGGATCAAAAGGTAAATGCATAGATCGTCTGTCAGGTATTGCCAAATTCCCCGCTAAATGAGTTGTGCCAGTTTGCATTCCCACTAGCCCTGTTTCCCCACAAGCTTGCAGGCAGGAAGTGTTGTTAGATTTTTAATCTGTACTGATCTGATAGGTGAGAAATGGTACCTGGTGATATTCCCATTTCCATTTCTCTCAGTATGAGTGAGTTTGAACATTGTTCATATGTCAGAGGACCATCTGCCTTGCTCTAACCGCTATCCCAAGCAAAGACATGGAAGACAAACTTAGGACTAAGTATCCACCCATCTAGCTGGGTGTGGGAAGAGTAAAGGCCACAGATTCTCTGGTTCAAAGTGCTACAGACATAGGCAGCATTGTCCCTCTACTAGCCCTCTGTCCCAGTGTCCTGGGAATGTCCCTGTCTGCTAACATATGCCAGAAGTTGTCCTCTCCCAAATAAACTGAACCTATAGAAAGAGCATGGGCTTGGAGTCACTTGAACCTGTTCTACCTCCTAGATATGTGTTTTTGGACAAATTCATCTCTCTGAGTCTGAGTTTATTTTAAAATGGAGATAGATAAAATCTATTTTACACAACTGTCACAATGATTAAATGAGTCAATGGCACAAAGCTTCTCCCCAATGGCTGAGGAGCAAGAGACCATCAGTAAATGTGAACTCTCCTGAGTTCCCTCCCCCTCCCACACAAGCCGTGGCACAGCCCTTCGTTAACTGTAACGTCCCTCACCTGCAAACACCCGCCTCTGAGAGAAGAGACAGACTCAGACATTTCTTCTCTGACCACAGAGCAGGTAAACAGGATGGCTCTTGGAAACTAGAATTTAGGTACTGTGTCATCTGGATCAGGAAAATAATTGGGAATGGTAGAGGACAGGATTACCAGATTCAGCAAATAAAAATATAGAATGCCCAGTTAAATTGTAATTTTAGACCCTATCTGTAGAACATACTCAGGTAGAATGTTCTCCTGTATTTAGGAACCTCAAAATATTTTAATCACATTGTTATGATTATTGGTAAGACTAGGTTTGACAGGTAAAATACAGGACACTTAAATTTGAATTTCAGATAAACAATAATTTATTTTGGTATAAGTATGTCCCACATATTGCATAAGACATACTTATCCTAAAAAAGTTTTAGTTATCTGAAATTCAAATTTTATTAGGAATTCTGTATTATATCTGGCAACCCCAATAGGAGACCTTCTCATCTCTCTGAAAATCACCTGCCTACTTCCCTACATGTAAAGTGGGTGGCCCTCTGTGCAGACCACTAGACTAGCTGGTATCCAAGGATACAGGAGAGGTAAATTATGTAGGTGATCAAACCAAATAAAAAGAAACTTCCATGGATAAAATGCCTAGTAGTTGTATCACTTAGAAGACTTTTAGTTGCAAAAAACAGAAAACCAACTCAAGCTAGTATACAAAGATATTGCTCTATGTAGCTGATATGTAAGGTATAGAGCTGACATCAGTGTGTTAAAATAAGTGGTTCAATGATGTCATTTTAAAAAATCTGTTTCCCGCCATCTCTCAGCTTTGCTTCTCTCTGTCTTGTATTCATTCTCAGGCAAGCCTTTCCCATATGGTGGTTATCAGGAGTTTCTGTTTCTATCATCCTCACAACTAATGATCCTAGGAAGGGAAGGAATTCTGCCTCCCCTGTTCATTTCTGCAAAAGGCTCAGGAAGGATTCTTAAGGGCCTTGGTCATTGCTCACTGTGACCGAGAAGTGGGACTATTAGCCCCAGCAGAGAGCATATGAATGAGTTTCCCAAAAGGAAGCAGTCTTTGACATCAAAAGAATTGGGAAAGGGCAAATATTTATAGAAAAGCAAAATCTATGGTGACTTCACTGCTCAAGAAAAGTTTGTTAGTCAGTCAAGTCTCCAATAACCAAAGAGATTCTTGCGGATAATGATTCAGGAATAGGAGAAGGAAGGAATCAAAGCAGGAATATGATGGATGACTAATGAGTACGGTTATCTAAATAAAGCAGTTTGTACTAGCATAAGTCTAGGAGGAATAATGAAATAATAAAAGTAAAGTTCAACACCCTTTATCAGTCTACCTGATACAAGGAAATCTACAGGGGGAAATCTCCATAAATTATTGAACAGCAGTAGAACACAAAGAAATCTCAAGTTTCCACCAAGACAACTAACTGGAGCTGAAAGGTATTACAGTACTGTCAAAAACAAGGAGGGAATTGAAGTCAGATTTAATCAACACCAAGTGAGAAAGCATTTACATGCCTGTCTAAACTCTTCCATAAGATTGCCTCACTCCCACAAATGCACAGCTTTAAAGATGTCAGCTTTTCTAAAGTTACATCGTCCTAACCTAATAGTCGTATCCTAGGGAGATTTTTCTGAATGGAAGAATTCGATAATTATTAAATGTTGCAAGCTTGAAATTACTTGCTTTAATGGAAACATTTCCCGTGACCAGTCATCCCTGAAATCAAACCAATAGCTCAAATTGATGGCTAGAGATGGAGACCAGGAAGCTTTTGAAGGGAATCCTGTATCTCAGAGGACATACTATTGGAATTCAGGGTAGAATCCAGGTAAGCGAATACTAAAGTTTGATCTGTGGATATAGCTTCCAAAGGAGCCGGTGAAATGCCTTGTGGCTTCTTTGAAGGGAGCACTGCACAAGGAATGGACGCATGCTGGAGAAGGTGGCAGGTAAGCTTGCAGCGAAACATGGCAGCTCCCAGGTCCACCCTGATCTGAATCCTAAATCCTTTTCCTACATCTTTCATTGCCTCTCTGCCAATGAGAACTGTTTTTCTTTAATAGCATTTGATACATGTGACCTCAAATACCAGGCCAAGAGTAAGGAAATGTCCCTCAAGATAACTGCTTATAAAGATATAATGTGGGAAATATTATATTTTATAATTAGAACTACTAATGTGTTTATGCAGTGTAACATAGGAAAGACTGGGTGGATTCACATTTCAACTTATCACAGCAAAGCATCATCCAAGGGAAACTTTTTTCCCTTTTAAAGCTTAAGTTCCTATATAAAGAACAAAATTGCCTTCTTCTTATTTATGTTTTTCTAAACATCCCATTTCACTTCTCTTGGGTCCTAGAGAAAGATGACATTTTAGACATAAAATCAAAACCTACCTTCACTCGTCTAAGAGTGGAAACAGGAAACAAACCATCAAAACTCAAACTAAGGAAATATTGACCAAAGACCGATGATTAGAGCATCAACATGTAACTTCAATAAATCCCGAGGGGCTGCACGGGGCCCCGCCTCTTCAAAGAACCACATTCAAAGGAAACATAAATCTGAACATAGCAGCACTAAAGAAAAATGTATTTCTTTAAAAGAGAGACAAGAAGAGGCATCTCTACACATCTCAGAGCCCAAAAAGCTTCCCAGAAATATCTTCAGACCCAGTTCTCTCTCCCTCTCTCTCCTACATGCAGGTCCCACATACCCACCCTTCCCTCTCCTAGTCCCTTTTCTCTTCCTATATGTGTGACGAGTCACCCTGGCCCTGGACCATGCTCATTCCTGGACCTGGTGTTCCGAATAGTTGGTCATGTTTTTCCAATCTGGGAAAGCTGAAGGAGCCACACGTTTCCTCTGCCCTCACTCTACCTTTATTCCCTCGCAGGGCAGCTCTTCTCTCGCTGTGTGTTTCTTACAAGGGGCTCTCGGGGGGGCCTTGCCCCTCATTACATGCTCATGCACTGCTTGATCCCTGCAGAAGCAAACAGTGGAGAAAAAGCTAAGGGGCAAAACTGCAGAGGAAAAAGTCACCAAGTATCCCTCCAAAAAAAATAAATTGTAGGAAGTTGAAGGAAAAGGGCCAAATAGTCCAGATGAAACAATATGGAATGTTGTCTTGTAGAAAAAAATCTTTGGCCCCTCTGGATAGAGAATGGCTCTGCAGAGAGCAGAGAACCCTGCCATGCTGTTGCCCTCTAGATGGGAGAAAGGCCAGGCTGGGCCCAGGAGATGGGACTTCAATGAAAAAATAACATGGTTGGTTTGTGTACCCATGTTCACTGCAGCATTATGCATGATAGCCAAAAGATGGGAGCAACCCAAATGTCCATCCACAGAAGAATATATGAAAAGAATGTGATCTATCCACACAATGGAATATGATTGAGCCTTAAAAGAAAATGAAGTCCTGACACACGCTATAACACATGTGTGAGCCTTGAAGACATCATGCTAAGTGGAATAAGGTAGTCACAAAGGACAGGTAGCGTACTGTTCCATTCAGATGAGGTACTCAGAGTAGGCAAAATTGTAGAGAGGGCAAGTGGAAGGAAGTCGAGTGGTGGCTGCCCAGGGCTGCGGGGACAAGGAATGGAGAGTAGTTTTTTTAATAAGTATAGAGTTCCAGTTGTGCAAAATGAAGAGTTCTGGACCGTACACTTAAACATAGTAAAAATTTTATGTTACTTTTACTTCACCACAATTAATGTTTTTATTTTAATTTTAATTTAGAAAAACTGACATTGTCAGGAAGACATAAAGGACGTGACAGTATAAACACCATGTCCTGGATGAGGAGAAGGTGAAAGTCGGCAGATGAAATCTGCAGCTCATGTAAAGGTGTTGGGGAACCATAGCAGAGGCACAGTTCCCAAGACAACAGAGGGAGAGTCCAACTGAGGTTTTGCCACTCTGAAGCGCTGGTAAGGCAGGTGTGGTAAGGCAGGTATAGACGTACCACGCTCTTGATCACACATGCTGGCTCTGCTGACCAGAACAATGGCAGAAAATCAGTATGGTCTCTACCTGTAAAATGTGGTCCTGCCAAGCAAGCAAGGAAACCTTAACTCAGTTCTCACAACTTGCACGTCCCTCTACCCCTCAGAGAAGGGCCTATAGTTCCCTAACTTTCTTGGCATCACTGGGTTTGCAACCTAACCAGTCATGTGACCAGAGAGTGGCCCTTGCACATGGCTGACTTCAGATATTTATTTCACACAGTTTTAGAATCTGGAAGTCCAAGGTCATGGTGCCAGCATATGCAGTTCCTGGTGAGGGCTCTCTTCCTGGTTTGCAGATGGCCTCCTCCCTGTGTCCTCTCACAGTGGAGACAGACAGAGAAAGCTCTCTAATGTTTCCTCTTACAAGGTTCCTAATCCCATCATGAGGGTCCTACCCTTGTGGCCTCATTACCCCCCAAAGTCCTCATCTCCCAATACCATAGCATTGGGGGTTAGAGTTCTAACATAGGGACTTTGGTGGGACACAAACATTTAGTCCATAAAAGTAGTCAATAAATTTAATCCACAAAGTGGCAAAAAATATCACTGTCATCAACAAAAGTTCTGATTATTTTGAATAGACAAGAATCATTATAGCATTTTTGATTCTTTAAAATGCTTCCAGTTAAAGATTTTAAAAAGGAGAAAAAACTGTTTTTATAGAGCCACATGATTCATATGAGTTCAAAAACCCAGCAGCTAGTGGCAGTCGGTGGGTGCACCCCAGACAGGAGACCTCGATGTACTGGCAGATGCCCTGGTCCTGTCTTTCACAGCTTAGTGGCATCTGTGAGTCTCCCTAGTGCTTTCTAATGAATCCCCCTTTTTTTGCTAAGTAATCTAGAAGCAGTTTTTGTTGTCTGCAACCAAAAGACTCTTAAGAGACACAGGAAGTTTCTTATTCAACTCCAGTAAGGCTTTTAAACCTAAGGAAGTGAACAGAACTGAGAAAAAGAAATGAGAAAGGAAAGAGCTCTTTGTCTTAAGAATTAAGATCAACTTTGAATTCTTGCTTTTCCTTGTGAGGAAAATGTGATATTATCTGATATTATGCATAGCCCTTTGTGAGTCTCTATGTCCTCATCTGTAAAATGTTAAATGATCTCCAAGATGTTTTCCAATTCTGACAGTCTGTAATTTTCTGAGAGCTCAGAATGAGCCAATGTACATATTTGTTTCGAGTTGCTCTACTCTCATTCCACCCTAGCCTGCAACCCTGGCAAAGTTCAGTGCCAACCCCAAGACCCCGCCAGAAACACAGGGCAGTGAGGCAGTCCAGTCACTGTCATTTACTTGGAAACCAAAACATCTGGGTTTCTTTGAGGCCTCCCTCTGCCTCTTGATCTATGCAATAAAGACACAAATCTAACTGCAAAGACCTTGAAGAACCATGTAGAACTCTACTGGGCTTTTGAAGGAACTTCAAGAGGAATTACCCCCATAGGATGCACAGCAAGAGTTCTTTAAAATATTTTTTGAACATATACCTCTTCCTCCAAATTTGATAATACGGGGCAGCTATCACACCTCTCACTCTCCGTCACTGCCAAAGGCTCTCCGATTCTCTTCCTTTCTCTGTATGACACACCCCTGCTTGCCCATGCACCCAGGCAGTCCCCTCCAAATCTTCACATGATTAGGATTTTCTCCAGCATGCCCTAAGTTCACTGATCTCCTACTTGCTGCTCTGATTTTCTTGCAAGGTGAGGCTTCCTAGAATTTTGGCAAATAGATTACACATTCACTCAACAAATATTTACTGAACTCCTACCATATCCATATAACTGGGAGAAAGGGGGTGCCGCAGGGAAAATTCAAGATGCATTTCAGACTCAGATTCTGGCTCCATTCCACATTTCAGTTCTAAAGTTTAATGGGCAAAATACATACATACATACATACACACACTCATACATGCATACACTACTCCGGCTGGCAGATAAAAGTGACCTTATTTAACCCAGACTGCACGTGACCCCCAGCTGAGCCGCTGGTATAACAGCCTCATTGCAGATGGGACAGGTGTGTCACTCAGAGGTCTGCCAAAGCCAAAGAGGGAAGGAGGGTGCCACCACTCTCGAGGTGGTGGCGCTGCCTGGGGTGACTTCCTTGGCCGCCTGAAGAAAGGGGCTGCTGATCTTCTGGACAGAGATCTGTGGCACGGTGGACAGGTGACTCCAGCCTCCTGGCTCATGCAGTCTACTAGAAAAATGACCTTATGTGGCAGCAAAGTGCTTCCTCAGGAGGATTCACATTCAATCATTTAATAAAGCCCTTTGTTCTGAAAAAGGACTAGAGCTCACGTAACTGAACCTCAAGTCTGAACAGGTTACTCTCCTCAGAGAGACAAATTGAGTTATTTCAAGCCAAATTGATACACATTTTTTAAATGGCCTGTAGCTCTGTGTTCTTGGTGGTTATACTAATAAGCCAGCATCGTCTTGTGCCTCCTAACTACCATCTACACATCCACACATTGTCCTCCCTTCTCCAGTCTCCACACTTTAAAATCAAAATCTGATTGTGTCATTCTTCTTAAAATCCTCAAACAACTTCCCATGTACTCGTAGGATAAAGATGGAACCCCTCATCTGACCCATCAGCCCTGCATGGGCTTCCCAGCCACCTCCCAGCTCTCTCAGGCCCCACTGTTCCCTGAGGCAGCCACGTGGGACTGTCTCAGTTCCTTCAATGCTTGAGCTTCCTCTTTCCAGGACCTTTGCACATGCTGTTCCCTCTGTTGAGAACACTCCCAGCCTCCACCCTTTAACTATTTAACTTGTGTTCTTTCATTCTCAATTTGAATCTCACTTCCTATGGGAAGAATTCTGAAAAGAAATGTCTCATTTATTTTTACAGTTTTAAAAATAAAGTTAGTCTTTCCCACTATAGTGTAATTTATGAGAGCAGAGGTTGGAACTTGGTTTCACTGCTTATTTTTGTTTTCTCTCTAAGTAGCTCAAGATATGGGAAATGTGGGAAGGAAGGAAGGAAAGAAGGGAAGTCCTGGCTTGGGAGGTGACTTTCAGGCCGCTCACTGGAGTGTCCGGGTGGATAGTGCTTTCATCCCCTGCAACAGACAGGACAGCAGGATTATCATCTTAGGAAGATGATGTTTGGTTTGGGACTTGCCACGGGACACCCAGTGGTGGTGTTCCACAGGAGATTTCTTTGTCTGAAGCTCAGGGGAGCGAACCAAGACTGCCCAGCCATGGGAGCAGATGCAATTGCCCAAGGAAGAATGTGCAAGAAAGAAGAGCAGAGGGCCAGAGGGAGGCTTGCAAAGAACCTACATTTAAGCACTGGGTAGAGAGTGAACAACCCCTAGAGAAGACAAAGAATGTTCAGAAGATTACAAGCATCCAAAGAGTAGAGTCAAAGACACCAAGGAATCGTTTCCAGAAGGAGGGAGGGACGAGTGCTGTCCAAGGTGGCTGAGAGGACGGCATGGGCGCAGAAGGGCTCAGTGGAGTGACTTTGGTCAGGGCAGTTGCAGGAGAGCAATGGAGTGTGGCCAGACCACAGGGCTTGGAAGTGAATGTGTCGATGGACAGGAAGGCTGCAATTGTAGGCAAGTCACTGGAAGCTTGGCTTAGAACAAAGGTGACAAAAAAGAAGGGGGTGGAAGAAGATGGAAATGATTTGGGCATTTTTATAGGCTGAATTGGAATAAACCAGCAAAAGAAAGAGGAGGCACTGATAACAGAAAGAGGGAGGGCAGATGGATGGAGGGCCTGGAGGCAGGGGGAAGGACTGGCATCAAAGGACAAGCAACTGTTATTGATCAGTGCCTGGCGCAGCATCTGACACCCAGTGGACAATCAATAAACATTGAATGAATGAATGAGGAACAAATGAACAATGGACAGACATAGGTGAAGAGGCTGGCTTTGACAAAGACTGACTTTCTTCTCCCAGCCTGGCCAGAAGGCAGAATGGATGACGACCAGAGTTACAGCAATGGCTTTGATTCTGAATAAATACTTACCTCTGCTATTTGGAGGTGGGGCATATCAAGAGGTGAGGCACTTGTCATGGGGACATCAAATGACACACCCCAGGTTTTCCTGGCAAGTGTCGCTTGGCCACTGTGGATGCCACTGAGTGAGCCAGAAAGGGTAGTAGTGTGAGGAAATCTGGCCTTTGGAGCCAGGAAGACTCAGTCTGTTCTCAATAGAATGATGGTAAAAATTATTCTTTGCTCATGGTATTTTTTGAGAATGAGTATAAAGTGTTTACCACAATGCCTGGCACAAAAGTGCTCAAAAATTGAGGATGATATTGATCATTGTTATTATGGCTTATATTGTTGTTTTACAGCCAAAAAGCAAGCCCTCCTACATCTAACTATTTTATTTAACAGAAAACTGAGAATGCTTTATAAAATGATTTCCCCTGAGTATCCTAGCACAGTGGCCATCAGCAATTTGACATGCCAGCCAGTGACTTATTAAAACCACCAAATGTGCATAAAGAAGCTCAATGTCCAGTACGCAGTCAGAGGAGATGTGAGACGCAGCAAGCCTAGGCTCACCCTGAAGGTAACCAAGGGGATGAAATAGACACACAAAGGAAACAACAGTGTGGGTGTGGCCAACAGTTGGTGCAGTGTGTCCCATTCTCCCAAATTCCTGGGGATTTGGGATCCAGGAACCCGAGTTGGGACAGTTGGGAACAGAGTGCCAGAGGGTCCTAAGCCAAAGTCCTGGGAGGCTTTGCTGAGGTTGAGCTGGAAGGACAATGTTCCACGCATAAGTCAAAAGGCAGGAACAGAACTGGAATGAGGAGTCAAAGTCATGAGTCAGGGCAGAGGCAGAAGAGGAGCCAAACAGAAGTAAAGCAGAAGCCAGATGACTGCAGAAACCCATGGTCCACCGATTCAAGTTTGCCCTCATGAGTTTTTGTGCTCATAAGATAAAAGGTCAGGACACATACCAGGGCCACTCCCTTGGGAACCACACACTTAGAATCTCTCTCCATTTGATTTTTCTTCTGCAAACTCATTTTTTTTTCACTATTAATTTCTTGGCACTTGTTTAATTTAGATTTATAAGTTTAACAAGGTTCTTTGAGGAAGCAGTCACGGCATAAACACATATATTAGAGTTATTTTAATTTTGTCATGTTACATGTACATATCTTTGTAAACTACTGAAAGACCCTCCTAAGACAAGTCAGGGCACAAGTAATTAAATAATATATATTTTAAATGTATAGCTATGTACATTTTCCAGTTTATTTTACATTTGTCATCTTTTTCTTATCTAATTCATTCTTACTTTCTTGTTTCTCTCATCTCTATTCCATAGAGACCTGATCAAAGTTGGTAGCTGGAGTTGGAACATGTATGGGGAATTAATCTCTTTTAACTCTCTGTAAGCCACCCCCAATTTTTTGAATGAGGTGGAATGTTCGTAAATAAGCAAACAAATAAATTAATACAGCTTGTTTCTACAGCAACAATAGATACCAGTTACTGGGCACCTGTTATTTGCTGGGTACTGTGCCAAGTGCTCTTCACGTGTTCTTTCATGTAGCCCTCACAAAAACTAAATTAAGTGTGTTTTATCATTCTCACTTTACTAATGGGGAAAGTGAAGAAAACTTCCTGGAGAAGGGAAATTATGTACCTGCATCTTGGTGGGTAAAGATGGGAGAAATTAACAATCCTTAAAAGACTCTGGGTAAGTTGTGGTATTAGCATCAATTTTCCTCAATAGGAAGAAAATCCAGCTCATTTGCTCAACTATTTATTCTGCCTTAAAGATGTAGATAAGACAAAGGTCTTGCCATTTTTCACTATGATATAGACCAAAATTCTGATCTCTATATCTGCAGGCAATAAGTGTTCACATCCTGCAGGAAGGGAAAGAAAAATAATCAATGAATAATGACCAGAAGGTTCAGAGAGGTGCCTAGGTCACAAAACTAATAAACAACTGAATCTTGATTGGAACCCAGGTCTGACCCCAAGTTCAATCTGCCCTGTGTGCTCGGCCATATAGCCTCAGCTCTGATGCAACCTAAAATGCTCCGTTCTCACTCTCCAATCTCTTCTGACTTAGAGACATCTCTCTTCATCCATGCATTCTACCATGCCCACCCCCACTAAAAATGGCCTGTCCCTCCAGCAGTCCCCTTATATTTGCAGTCCAAGTTATGCAATTCTCATATACTAGTCACATGTTGTTTCATATCTATTCCCACGTTGACATTCTAGATTCTTGGGAATAAAGGGACCTGCTGCAAGATAATTCATGCTCACAAGATGAGAAGAAACACAAGAAACCCATGAATTGCCTTAATTCTAATATACTTTTCCATGGACATTTATAGAGCAAACAGCCTCAGAAGATATAGCTTCTCCCTCCAGAGCACAGGACTTGCTCTACTGGCGAGTGTAATGAAGGTAATGTCTCTCTATAGGGCAAAGTACAGATAAGCTTGCTGCCTGTTAGAAAAGATTTTGAGTTCCCTCAGCTCAGATGTCCCCTTTGAGCCCACATTTCACTACCCTGTGGAAACCAGGGTTCAGGAAACAACCATAAATTCTGGTCACTGCCATTGCCGTGACTAATGAACTGCCCTTTGTCTCTGACCTGGGAATTGTGTGCTTTTTGCCAGCATCCCTGAGTCTGGCATTCTAACTTGTGACCATGCAAATAGGGCAAGTTTCAAACTTTTCACAGTTCTTGACAGAATCATGTTTAATAATCCCTCGCTCTTCTCCCCAGTCCTTGAGAAAGTCTTCAACACATAGCAGGGCCTCGATAACAACAGCAATGTCAAGAAATAATGAGCAACCAATTCTCAGCATTCAAATCTGGACATAATAATATAGGTAAATGTTAAAAACTCAGCCTCTTGAGATAAAATATTTTCAATTAAATTTCTAACTGACCATTAGTCATATGACTTAAATTAATACTGAGCCAGTATACTGTAATGGTTGAGGGCAAAATTTCTGAGGTCAACCTGCCTGGGTTCAATTGCTAGCTCCACAATTACCAGCTGCACGACTGAGCAAGTTTTATAACTCCTCTGTTCTTTGGTTTTCTCAATGGTAAAAGGAGGATAATAGCAGTACCTTACCTTATGGGGTTGTTGTAAGAATTAAACAAGTTAACTTATATAAAGCTCTTAAAACAATATCAAGCACACATGTAACATTATTATTGTACAACTGCCATTACAAATGTGGCAGCACATTCCAGTGGATCCAAACTACTTTAAAAACTAAAACTTCATTAGATATGTTGATTGCAGTTTCCTGAGACAAACTGAAATATTTAGCCATTAAAAATGAAGGATGCTTGTCCCAAGACAAACCTGTGCAGCCGCATTGCTGAAGGCTGGTGCCTGGTGAGGAATGGGAACAGTTGCCAAAATATTTATGCACCATCATGATGATTGTCAGCACTCAAATACCTGGTCATGAGGCAGTTATTTGGGGCCTACGTTGTTTTTAGAATCTCTTACTGTTTGAAAAGACAATATTGAATTCACAAATGTCAGCAAGTCTGTAGCTACTCAAGGAAGCTCCCAAGGCTCAGGGATCTCCTGACTCATGATGCATATGATAATGAGGGAAAAGGGAGGTCTGTACCAGCAATCACTAGGGGTAGAAGAGCCATTCTGGCCCTCAGAGCAGCATTGGAACTTAATATCATACTGATGAGCCAATACCAGTTTATAAGGCAAAGAATGAGAGGGAGTCCAAGGGATTGTAAATCTGAATCATCTAATTTACTGTCTACACTCTTCACGTCCACTAAACAGGTGTCAAGGCTTCGATTCAGCTTACATAATGAAATCTTAGCCAAGAGTGCAATATTAGTCAATAAAAAGAGGAGGAAAGTATATTGAGCACATACTACGTGTCCTTCATATGCATTATCTCAACCTTGCCAACCAGGCTTTATTAGTCCTCTTTATACTTGAGAAAATGGGGGCTACGGAGAGGTTAAGTGACTTGATTTTGGTCACAGAGCAAGTAAGTGGTGAAGTCAGGCCCTGAACTGACTGACCTCCAAGGCCCGGGCTTTTTCCTGCTTGCCTCTGGCACAACAGCCCTGAATGTCCGTCCCATCAGACTATGAGCTTCTATAAGCAGGAGCTATGTCCTTCTCACTACTTTGTCAGAGCGCATACATACAGTAAAGTGGAACATAATGCATAGCAGCCTTTAATACATTTTCATTGAACAAATGAAATTGAATACCAGGCAAAACAATAATAAATAATCTGGTCCTTGAGGGAAATCGCCCGCAATTAAAGCTCTAGGGTTCTTTCCTCTCACCCTGGGAAGCTGCCACTGATAACCAAAGAACTTCACAAACTCCCTTATGGACAAGCACCAAGAGCTACTGGGGTCGGCTGATTAGAGGAGGGGCAATTACACTGGAGTTTCCAGAAATATGCAAGTGAAGGGTGGTCCACTTAAAATCCTATTATATAGCATTCAATATCTTAGACTGAAATGACGCCAAGCTTCTAATCGTTGATCATTCTTTCTATGAAACCTGGAACAGAGTCCGATCAGGCCTGTATCAGTCACCTGAGGCTATGGACTGCAGCAGCCTGAAATGTACAGGTCTCTCTCTGCAGGGCTTTCAGCAGGTTGGACTGAACTCTGGTTGGTTGGGGCTCAGGGTTGCCCTGAGAGGCTACCTGGGGTAGGCTATCTTTGAAAATGGTCTAAAATTGGGAAACACATAAACTAGGGAATGAGGGGGGACTGGAATGAGAAACAGAGAAATTTGCCAAGACCCAAGAGTAGACAGTGAACAAAAGTCAACGCTGAGAGTCAGGAGCCAGATCATACCCAGATCCAACGGAAGCAGGAAGGGACTAGTGAAGAGGGCCTGGGTCTATCACTATGAACCACATAGAGGGCTTGCAGCTCACTTCTGTGGGCTGCTAGGCTGGCCCAGTGACAAAGGGTATAAGCAAACCATTTCTGTGCCCATTCCCAACAAAGCTAACACCCTAAGAGCCTAGAAAGGATTCAAAAGTCTTGACCTCTGCAGACCCCCAGTAGTGGGGTGAAATAGTGTCCGACTGCTCTGAAAACTTTGTCTGGCAAGGCAGCGGGAGAGATGAACATGAGGATTCTCATACCACGCACCATGCACGTGACTCTTCCTTTGCTTCTGGAATCTGTTGCGGTTGGCCCAAGGAAGCACAGGCCAAATGTCTGGCTTTACACTTTCTTCAGTCCACAAGCAGAACTGCACATACTGGAGTCATTATCCTCTATGGAGAGAATCCCTTGCAGCAACAGATTTGCTGACAGAATTTATGAATCCTTCATCAGCTCTTCAGAAACAATGAGGCTATTTCTTGCTGGCACTCAGGAATGAATGCACATGCTGTGCATGCTGACAAACATCTTTTACAGTTTATAAATACCATAGCACGTGCTTCCTGCCCCAGTGGGAATATAGCTGGTTTGCCCGCTGCAGACGAGGCCCAATTTCATCAGATAATTGCTACTGGAAATAAGAGCTGTGTGTGCTTCATACATCTGGCCTTACAGCGCCATGGAACTTTTCAATAAAACATGTACTCACACTGGTAGCTGGCAAGATTCATTTGGAGAGATAGTTGTGTTCAAATAAAGCTACACAATGCTTTAGGAACCAAATGTTCTGTTCATTGATTTTGTTTTAATGATGCAGTAAAGTCCATTGTGGATGCACGTGTAGTTGCTTCTCTTTGTACTTGTTGTCAGAGAAAGAGGGCCTCCTGATGGCTTCTTACTATGAAGTGTTTACAGAACATATTTGAAGCATTTTTACATCCTCACCACCATGATCTTCTTCCCTTTTCATACATTGACACTGAAGCTTAGAGAGGTGAAGTGGCTTCCCCAAGTCCATTCAGAGAGAAATAAACAGATCTGGAATGCAAATGAAAGGTATTCTGACTCCAGATCTAGCACTCTGTCAGATCTTAAATCCACCGCCTCACAGTGACATTTTCTGTTTTCCCAAAATCCTTACAAATCTACTTAAGTTGCTCCCATATTATATGTGATTCTGCTATTTTAGATTTCCATTTCTTTTTTTTTTTTTCTTTTTGTCTTTTGTTCGTGACCGGCAAAGGATCGCAACCCTCAGTGTCGTGCCCGTACCGGACTGGGACCGGCAACGGGATCGCAACCCTCGGCGTTGCACCCGCACCTCGCTCAGCCAGTGAGCGGCCAGTCTGTATGTGGGATCCGAACCCTCGGCGGGAGCGCCGCCACGCTCCCAAGCGGCGCACTGTAGCAGTGCACCACCAGGCCGGCCCCTAGATTTCCATTTCTTAATTTGAAATTAATGTCAGTGTCTTTCAGACAATACTTCATAAACTACCTGTCTACTAACACCTGTAAATGTCTTAACAGTCAAATTGTGTTTGATGACATTAATGTACTGCAATCAGACAGAAAATACCCAGGCCTGCAAGGGTTCCACCTGAGATAAACCAGAAGGAGCCTTGCATTATAAGCACATGGAAGACCATTTATAGCATGCATATTATATGCCAAGCACTGCACCAGGTACTTTGTACAGATTAGCCAATTTAATCATTTACACTACCCCATGAGAAGGTTGGATACAGATGAAAAGACTGAGGCTCAGAAAGATTAAAGAGCTTGCCCATGATCACAGACAAAGCTAAGATTAGAACTCAAGTTTGTCTAACACCAAAACCCATAACCTTATCCACTGTTCCTTTACCCAATTAATAAAATGCATGTATATTAGCACACCATTAAAATTAAGGCTTCTTAATAGCTATGTAACTTTGATGTAGTAGGCTGAATAATAGTTCCCAAAGATATCAAAGTCCAAATCCCCAGAAATTAAGAATGTTACTTTATACGGCAAAAGGGACTTTGCAGATGTGATTAAAGTGGGGATCTTAACTAGAAAGATTACACTGGACTATCCAGGTGGGTCCTAGATGTAACCACAAGTATCTTTATAGAAGAAGACACAACACAGAAGAGGAGAAAGCAATGTGACTACAGAGGCAGAGACTGGAATTACGTGGCCACAAGCCCAAGACAGCCAGCAGTCATTAGAAGCTGGAAGAGGCAAGGAACAGATTCTCAGAAGGAACTTCCAGAAGGAGGAAGCTCTGCAGACACCTTAATTTTAACCTCTGAGACTCAGTTCAAATTTCTGACCTCCAGAACTAGGAAAGAATAAATTTGCATTGTTTTAAGCCACCAAGTTTGAGATAACTTGTTACAGGGGCCCTAGGAAACTAATGGTCATGGGAAAGTTATTTAAGCTTTCTACTGAAACACCCATCTCACTTGCATCTTGAGCAAATTGAGCAGCAACTAGTAAATATTTTCTCTTCCTTCTCCTACCTTTCTGGAAAAAAAAAAAGTGAGTAAACGTTTTAAAACTGGGATTCATTATAGGAGGAGAAAAGTGCTCCAAGTGGAAACCGGATAACTTGAACACCACCAACATTCCTCACTCAAGGCAGTAGTAGTTGGTGCCAACTTCTGTGGGTGTGAAACAAGGACAAATGAACTTGAAATTGCCATTAGCAACATTTAGGTTAAATGTAAGCTTTACAGTGTATCCTCTCTGTCTCTGGAGGTTTTTTAAAACTGAGAAAGTAGTTATCCATCTCGGATAATTCGAATCTAAGCAAAAATTATTCCACTTACTTTTTGAGGCTCCCTGCATTCCTGTGACTTTTCCAGACATGATTTCTAGAAATTCTTACCAGATATTCCAAAATGCCAAGTAACTGGAAAGGAATGGTTGTGTCATACCTCTAAGACTGGATATTTCCTAGTATTAAAGAATTAGTAATTTTTAGTTTTCTTAACTGAATTGCAATTATGTTTAGAAAAAGATTATTCCTTTAAAGATATCTACTGAAATATTTACGGATTAAATGATACCATTGAAACTTGCTTCAAAATAAACAGTGGAGGGGAGAAAGTGAGTCACTGAAGAGATAAAATAAGTTTCTTAAGAGGTGATAATTATTGCAGCTGGGTGACCAGCACATAAAGGGACATGATATTATTCTTGCAACTTTTGTATATATTTGAAATTTTTCATAATGGAAAAAAGTATGGGGGGGGGGAGGGAGGGAAAGGATGAGGCGTGACTGTGCTCCAGCCTGATCTGTTCTCTACATTGCTGCATGGGTCACTCCTTATCCTCATCTGTAAAATGAGGAGGGGGCCAGGCGACCTCTCCGGCCCCTCTGAGCTGTCACATTCCATGGCTTTAAGCAGCACTTAGCCATGTAGGTCCTGTGTGCCTTCTCTCTCTCCACTCACCTCTCCTCTCGCTTGTGTTCCTGAATGCTTTGGCATTCTTCCTGGAAAAAACAAAGTAGCAGATGCTGAAAATGACCAAAGGTTAAGCCACCAGGTAATTTTAAAGCAAACCAACAAGATCATGTATCCATTAATGTCAAGAGGCCTTTCACCCTGCATCACTCCCAGCACTCTAGGGGCCTTCACTCCTCACCACCAAACAAAGGGAAATAAATGATCCTCTGCAAATGTTTTTAATAACAGTCTTAAGGTGGGCAATTCCTTGGTCCCCCAACAATAAGAAGTAAAACTCACTGGTTAGGACACTACTGATAGTGTCAGGAGTGGAAAGGAGTCCAGCAATTATCACGCTCACCTCCAATCCTAGAAAAGCAGCTCAGAGAGAGGCTGCTGGGCCTCCTGATCACACAGCTGGTGAGTTCTGGGACTGAGTCCCCAGACTCCTGATGCCTACTTCTTCCTTAAAACGGACAATCCTAGAAAAGCAGCTCAGAGAGAGGCTGCTGGGCCTCCTGATCACACAGCTGGTGAGTCCTGGGACTGAGTCCCCAGACTCCTGATGCCTACTTCTTCCTTAAAACGGGCATGTAGATAGGACCTGTCACAAGTTTGTCTAAAAACTTGAGAAACACCTTTTTGCTAACTTGAGGCAAACCCTCAACACTAAATTGAACCATATTGATACTGCTGTTCTTCTAGATCAAAAATGATAGATAAAGGCAATTCCATATGGTGCAAATCACCCTTTTCTGAACATTAATAATAGTTCCCAAAGATATCAAAGTCCAAATCCCCAGAAATTAAGAATGTTACTTTATACGGCAAAAGGGACTTTGCAGATGTGATTAAAGATCAAAAATGATAGATAAAGGCAATTCCATATGGTGCAAATCACCCTTTTCTGAACATTAGTAAAACTTCTTCAGTAACATTAATGAACCTCTATAAGATAAAACAGGGGCCTTACAGCACAGAGGCCCCAAGACAACGGCCTACCATGACCCTCTCTACAGGAACTATGGCAAGTGTCCCCCAAAGTCAGAGTTAAATATAAAACCAACACACAGGGAAGAGCTCAGGGATGCACAAAAGCAACTGAGAGACAAAAACAAAACAAAACAAAAAACCAAACAGCAAGAACAGGCAAATTTACAAAATCTACCTGTATTGGCTTATCTAAACCTCCACGGTAAAAAGAATGGATCAATACATCTAAAGGTGAAAGATCCTTTAACTAAAGTAGGATGGCCAGCAAAGCAGGAGAAATGAGAGGTCACAGAGGCAGAGACAGTGCGTGTGGCTGGGAGGTGGAGTCTGGGAGGCAACAGACTCCACACTTCGTAGTGTCCTTGAAGGTTTTATCCCTAACACTGAACTGAAGTCACCAGGCCCTCAGAGACTAAGGCCCCAAACAGCTCAGGTGCCACCTCCTCCAGGAAGCCTTCCTCCCCCTCCCTCCACCCCCACACATGGATCAGTAAGTTGACTTATCTATTTCCTGGAAGCCCGAAGGCTCCCTGAGGGCAAGGATAGACTGGTCTTCTAATCCCAGTGCCTGTCCCGAACACACATCAGAGTAAGCACTCAGGAAATGCTCATGGAAACAAGAGGAAGCTGAAAGTCTCCAGTGGAGAATGACTGGGAAGGGGAAAACCAACTCTGTTGGGATGGGTCCTTGGGTGATTCAGTGGCCCTCCAAACCGCCATAAAGAACAGCTGCTAAAGATGATAAAACAAATCTGAGGAACTGAAAAAGGAAAAGTCCACAGGGCAGGAATAAAGAATTGGAAAGAATTGTAAGATACAACTCCCTGAAGTGGTCTGGATGCACTCAGATGAGCCCCAGTGCCCAGGACTGATAACACAGAGACAGGCAGTGCCAGCAGTTGGATCCGGTTGCTTGGCTTCCTCCCCACTCAGTGTCCCAACCCCCTGCCAGCACCCCTGCCAAGTGAGTGTTTAGCCACTGACTCAAACCTTCCTGAAAGAAGGAATCCACCACCTCACCATGAGGGAATGAACAGAGGAGGCCTATGTGGATTACAGGGAAGCTAAGAAAGGCACAGGTCAACACAACAAGGCACCACAACTTCGGGTCACTGGGGACCTGGTGATGTGGCACAGATTTTAACTGAAGAGTAGGCAGGGACTGTGGTGAGAGGGTGCTGGGGGACAGATTTGCAGCTGGCCAAGCCCAGAGGGAAGCCATAGCACCACTCACACCACACAGCAAGCTACTCCCCACACACCAGTATGAGAGTCAGGCAGAACCACAATTCCCACACCATCCAGCTGTAAAGGGTCCCCTTAAGTTCCCAGCAGCTGAGAGACATTTCCGAATTCTTATAGGAACATAGGTTTCCCACTGTGTCTGCCACTCGGGGTCTTCAAAGCAGAATCCTCAGAGTCTGTTCTAGCTTCAGGGACATTCTAGAAAACTCTGTCTCTGTAAACAGTGTGTCTGATTTCTGGATCAGGAAAGGAAAGATTTCACGCAACCTTTCAACCCCTTTCAACCCACCTTCTGGAAATATCAAAGTCTGACAGGGTTTGTTGTTCTTTGTCCCTTCAGATGCACTCTGTTCTGACGTTTGCTTGCTTCCACTTCCTGCACAGCAGAGCAGGAGGCAGTTCAGAGCACAGGCTCTGGAGTCTTGCTCCCAGGGTTCGAAGCTCAACTCCCTTATCCACTGTGTCAACTTAAGTAAGCCACTTCTCCCATAAACCTCAGTTTCCTTATCTTAAAATGGAGACTGTAATAAACCCCTGTTACTTAGGGATGTTGGAAGGAATAAATAATATATAGGTAAAGCACTCACCTAAGTAGCTTATTATTAGTATTATTGTTGCTGTGATTATTACTACTATTACTATATAAGCATTCTTCAGGTATTTCACTACTAATTAGGAAATCTTTAATAAAACAGCATCCCAAATTGTATTGCTATGCCTCAAAACTATATTTATGCTAACATCAAAAAGACATTTTGGAGGAAAAAAAGATTTTTTTTTTTCAAATGGGAGGGGATGACACACATGGATGCAATAAGCCTCAAGATTTAAATGTGACTATAAATGCTGTTTAGTTATATCTATCTTAGAAGTCATAGAAACATTAAGAGGGGCGACGAATCACAGAGTTGTCTTCACCTGATAACCTACAGGCAATGTCCTTCTTTCAATGGAATGCATCTACAAGCATAACAAGTTCAATAATAAATCCATTGTGGCTCTTCCATTCAAAAGACCTCAGAGGGAAAACCCTGTTACCTAACAGCATAAGTTACAATCACTGTACATCTCCAAAATTAAGACTTTTGCTTAAATCTTTCCTCATGGGATAGAACTGCTGTCACTGCTCTGAACATGAGTATGTGTGTCTTCTTTCATCATGAGGGGTTTCTACATAAGATGCACACATTACCATCTCTACGGCTATTTGGAAATGGTGGCTCACATTATAGCTGCTGTCATAGCTTTCTTCAGTGATTTAAGTTTCATTCCTCTGGCCATAATGAATCACATTGGTGTGTTTGAACATTTCTCCCCTCGTCCATTCACTGAATGTATCTCTGCCTGTGAGTGTGTAGGTTTACTCTACATAAATTTCAGGTGGTGAGAAGTAAAACTTATTACAAAATTCAAAATACGTACTGGAAATGTACCTGTCAGAGCACATGCTTCATTAATCTATGCCAACTTGAGTATATCCTAAACACCTACATGTTTAATCAATTTACACTGGACAGTGCAATTTAATCATGGACATGCTCTTCTACCTGACAACCACCAACCAAAAGAACTAGATGAACAAAAGAACTAGTGTATCTTTGGTTTATATGCAAAATTCAAAACATAAAGAAAGGACTCTTGATACTCCAAAAAGAGTACTTCCCTTCCAAACCAATTTTGAACACACTGAAATGCACTTACTCAACATAAAAACATACAATCAAGACATTCCCCATACTGAATTAGGAAGTTTATTAGGCTCCTAATTTCCATGTCTAGACATGAACATGGATTTACATGCATTGTCTCATTCTGCGGATCTTACATGCATGTAGTCTTCAGTCAGCTGGACCTTTGATTCTACTTGTCAGTAATTTACAATTAGCTCAATGTGAGTAAATGACAGACACAGAATGATGCATAAGCCGTAGCAATAAATCCCACCCAATACCATTTACCTTTTTTTCCAAAACCATATCACAACTCTCTCTTGTAAAAAATAAATTTCAGAACAAGGCATTTAATTGATCTCACTGAGAAAAATAAAGACAATTCTATCATTTCAGAATTCAGCAAAGAATGTCCAACTATGGCTGAAAGGTACACCCTGAGAATTAAATGACTTTAACGAACCCATTGAGGTTTATAAAGCTGTGTTAACCTATTGTCGGGAAGGGACACAAGATCCAGGCACAGACGTCCCTGCTCATTTTTCTGTACAGTTCTCCAAAGATGCAGTGTTATAAATGTCCTCATTGTCTTCAATGCTGGAAGCGTCTGTGGAGTTGGGATCGCTCACCACAATGCCTATGGAAGACAGACTGGTAATGAAGGTGTGCATCTGCTGGGCATAAATATCCCTAATGTTAAAGTAAGGTAGCTCAGGACACTTCTCTGGTGGGTCCTCACTGCACTGGTCCACATCAATGTCCTTTTGCTTCTGGTAGTACTTGGAAAACTTATTGAAGATGATGGTGATAGGAAGAGCCACCACCAAGATACCACAGATGATGCAGGAGCTGGCAATGAGCTTCCCAGCCAAGGTGACAGGGTGGGTGTCGCCATAGCCCACCGTGGTCATGCTGATGGTGGCCCACCACCAGCAGATGGGGATGCTGGTGAGGCTGGACGTGTGCTCATCTTTCTCCACAGAGTAGATCAGCACAGAGAAGATGGAAATGCCCACAGATAGGAAGAGAAGCAGCAGCCCTACTTCATGGTAGCTGTGTCTCAGGGTGGCACCTAGAGACCGAAGTCCTACCGAGTGCCGGGCAAGCTTTAGTATACGGAAAATCCGCATAAGCCGAAGGATCTGGACCACCTTGCCCATGTTCTCAATGTCCTCACTCTCTTCCTCCTTGGTGTCCACCGCCAACGTGGCATAGAAGGGAATGATGGAGACAAAGTCGATGATGTTCAGAGGGTTTTTCCAGAATTTCTTTTGGCAGGGAGCGGCAACCAGCCGGATGGCAAGCTCCCCGGTGAACCAGGCGATGCACGCGATCTCCACACCTTCCAGCACCGGGTCCTCCACCTCCCCATCCTCGTTCTGGAACTCCGACATGCTGTGGATGCACATGGCCACGATGGAGGCCAGCACCACACTCAGGGAGGAGATGGCGATCAGCTTGGCAGACAAGCAGTAGCCTGGGTTTTCCATTCGAATCCAGATTTTCTTCCGGAGCTGACCGAACCGCAGCTTGTCAAACTTCTCCAGCTCTTTCTCAAAAAGGGACGACTCTTCAAACGAGGAGTCGGTGCTCACCTCCTGGCTCTTCTGCTCCCAGTCCTTCTCATGGGTCTCCTCCTTGCGCTCCTGGTAGCGATTGCTGCAGCAGGAGTCGAGGAAGAGCTCGTTAATGCCCCAGTACTCGATCTCCTGGCAGAAGGAGAACACGCACAGCTCCTCCATGACATGCAGCTTCCCAGTGTAGTAAAAATTCAGCACGTATCTGAACAAGGAGGGGTTCCGATCAAAGTAGTACTCTTTGTCAGCCACGCTGTAGTCATCGCACAGCTCCAGAATGGCCTCTTCAGAGTGGCAAGTTAGCAACTTCCCCAGTCTGGTGTGAGGGAACCGCAGGAGGGTGCTTTGGTCAACAGACTGCTTAAAGCCCCCCACATTCAGGTTGACAAGTTCCTCGTCTTGTCCAGGGTGATGGAAAAATTCACCAAACACCATGGTGGATACAGAAGGCAGGGCGCTGGCTGGGAAGGGCGACGAGGAAGATCAGGCCACACCTGGAAGGAGCATAAGATGGTATTAGCACTGTCCCGTCGTGCCTGGCCAAGCTTATTTTTAATCTGTCTTTTCCAGGAGGATGGGCTACATGAAAAGCAAAGCAGAAAATGCAATAAAAATGAATTACACATTTTGACGAGAAGAAAATCCACACACAACTGTTTTTCTCTTTTAAAAACTTGGGCTTATATAGATCCATTTTTTAGGAAAGAGAAAAGACAGCAGTATAATTTTTAATGAACCCTAATTCCTATTTCTGTGTTTATGAAGCATCCAAACTTTATCTCCCTCCTCTGTCCCCCCAAAAAACAATGCATTTTAGATCACTTACACAACACAAGCATCTCCTGAGTCTCGGCCACGAGGCCCTCCTTGTCTGGGAATGCCAGGCTCAGATGTGCAAGGCTAGTTGCTGCCAGGCGTGCAGCTTGCCCCTCCCTGTCCCCGGGGCTCTGCCATGCACCTGCAGAAACAGCTGTCTCCTCTGCTCTGTACTCCGACCTCAGCTCAGCTCCTGCACAGGTTCTGGGCCTCCCCTTCTGCTCCAGCGTTTTACTCCTCTATGAGAAAGCCCTGTTCCCTATGTGTGGATGTAGACAGTCAAGAGGATATAATTATCTCCTCGTCCTTAAGTACCCTATATCTTAAAGATATCATTACACTTCATGGGATGGTGTTTCAGGTACATCCACCTAGAAAGAAATTGACTTGAGAAAACCTTTTGACCCTAATTGCACTATCAGTTTCCTGATACAAAGCGCCCCTCCCACCTCCTTCCTCCCCTCACGGACAGTCTCCCACACAGCCCTCATCCACGGTTATCTCTCCATAGACGTCTACACTGGCTGAGCACATGGCCTGTTTCTAGTTCTGACACTAACCACGATGTACCAGATCCATTTCTCAGAGAGAAAATAATAGATTTTGACCATCACCCAATACAATCATGTTTCCTCAGAGCAGATGGTACAGAGAAAAGAAAGGTAGGTAGGAGATGATCATATGCAAGTTCCCACCAGGTCCTATTAGATGCCTTGTTCACATTACATCATTAAATCTTCCCAACGCCAAAAGGTAGGTGTACAGAAAAATGGATACTCAGAGAGGTTAAGTCCAAGATCACACATTAGGTAAATGGCAGAGCCAAGATTTAAACCCAGGTTGAATTAACTCTAAAGCCCATGTTCTCACCACCACATAGACTCCCCCCTCCCCTGTTTTCTCTCTTACTATAATCTAATAATCCAGTGTGGGAAGTGCTATACCAGAGGTGAGGCAAGCATCTTTGGAATTATTAAGAAAAGAGCAATGACCTCTGGCGGGAGAAGCTTCCTAGCAGAGGTTACATGCAGCTGGAATGTTGAAGGTTCAAGCATAGTTGACCAAACAGAAGGAAAAAGAACATTCCCAACTGAGGGCACCACAGGGCAGGCAGGAGCCAGACTGTGAAGGGTCTTGTACATCAGCCTGAAGAATCTGGATTTTATCCTGTCAGCAAGACCACTAATAGGTCTTCTTCAAATGGGCGAAGCTGCATTTGTGACTGTGACTTAGAAAGACCCCAGTGACATCAGGGTGGAAGACTGCAGGGGACAGGCTGGGGCAGAGGAGGTGGGACTGCAACAGAACAGAGAGAGGAAGCGAGGATCTGTACACACACAGCAGAAATGTGGATAAAGAGGAAGTTTGTCTCTTGACAGACTCAAGAGAACTTCAGAAAGTAGAATTGACAGCAACTGGTGAGTGATTGGAAAGAAGGGACAAGGAAGGAGAAAGGCTGCAGGAGGCTGTGTTTCTAGCCTGCATGAGTGGGCAGCCAATCACACCATTAGAGGAGGCAGAAAGGTCAGAAGGGAATTTTTTCCCCTCATGTTTATGGAAAGCCAAGGTTGTCAGCAAGACAAGAGCCTTCTCCTCTGAAAGAGACACACCAGAGGTCACAGCCTGAAAGTATAGCCTGGTGCCATTTACTCCAGGGGAAATTCCATAGTCATAAAGAATACATGGGCACTTGCTCTCGAGACACGAACAGTAAATGTGCCCCAGGAAACCAGAGACCACAGTATGGCTTGATGCACCATTTAATAGACTTGCTGACCTCTTCAAAAGACTCGGTTGTTTTCCTCTTCTGCTTTTATTTTTAGTAAGAGATCTTCTTTGAAGGGCTTGTGTCAGAGCTCCTGACTTCATCCAAACATTTATGAAACTTAGTTCTCTGAAAGCTGGCTCATGCTCACGGCAAGTATAGTAGTAAAATGTTCCGAGGAACAGTTTTAGCTAAACTGGCATTAAGACTTTAATGGAAGTTATTTTCTGGTGGATTATTTTTCATCCCTTTGGCTATCCTGGGAACATACAATGATATAAAGTCATTGGTTGTCTTCATGACACTACCTGCATATGTACATTATATGCATGCACACATATATGTGTGTACTCCGTTTCCCAATCTCTCTGCAGTCACCTCTCTGAAGAACACTGTTATCAGACATAATATCAGTCTTCCTGCTCTGTCCTCCTAGCATTTTATTCACTCTGTGCCAGTGAAAGCCCATTATGAGGTCTATCCATTCCACAAAGTCTACTCATAAAAGAAACACACATCATAAAACAAGGGGTTTCTTGTTGTGGGGCTTTCAGAAGAGAGAACAAGGAAAGCATGTCTGTCTGGATCAGATCAAATGCTTCAACTCAGAGGGCAAGCTGAGATTCACCAAGTCACTGTGGCCAGAGTCACAGTGTTGGTTTCCTTGGCTATGTCTGGCCCACAGCCAACTGAGGACAGGAAAGGAGAGCCCACCTTTACAAACTGCAGTAAGCTTCCCTACATGTAGACGGTCCCTCACCAATCACAGACATTCTTTATACCATTTGCTCCTCCTGCTGCCCTGGGACTTAGCAGATGAGGAAGCAGGATCAGAAGAGATTAGTGGGCATCATACAGCTAGTAAGGGTTAGAGGCAGAGGCCCAAGCCGGGGATCCTCAGGCCAAGCTCCATATTCTCGACAGCATTCCGGCTCACATATTTAAAGTCACATTAAAACCAGATACTGAACATCATTATTTCCAAGATCTCTCTAGTCAGACGAGATTTATTTAAGTCATTCATTTACTTCTTTTAGAAAACATTTATGTATAAAAGGATATGTGTGTGTGTGTGTGTGTGTGTGTGTGTGTGTGAACCATACACATACTAAATAAAAATATGGGTCAATTTCTCTATAAACCAGAAATGGGAAAAACTTTCCTAATTCTGACTCAAAATACAGAAAAAATAACAAAAGAGAATAAATTTGATTACATAAAAGTAATTTTTCTGATCTGGAAAAAAGATATAGTAGTTTAAAAACAGAATATGGGGAAAATGTTTGAAACTTATATCACAGATGAGATTAATATACCTAAAACATAAACATATAAAGAGCTTTAAAACAGAGGGAATAAAGAGTGACAGCATTATAGAAAAATGGACAAGAGACATGAACAGATAGTTCACAGAAAAAAAGACAAATTGGACTAAAAACAGAGGAAAAATGCTCAACCTTATTCATAATAAGATAAATGCACATTAAAACTATACTGAAATATCACATCTAATCTGTCAAATTGGAAAAAAATCCAAACATTGGACTACATATTTTGTTGATGAGTTTATGGGAAGCAGTACTTTCCACATTGCAGTGGGAATGAAAAATGAACGGGATCTCTATGGAGGGGAATTTGCCAAAATCTAGCACGAATGCATAGGCAACCCTCTCCCAAAAATATACAGTCAAGAAATGAAAACAGCTGAATAACTGGAAACAACCTAAATGTTCATCAATAGAGGACTGACTGCAAAAACTATGTTCTATGTCTCTATACATAAGAAATGGAGTGATTTCTAAGACATATTAAAATGGGGGGGGAGCAAATTAGAGAAAAACATATATAGCATGTTACAATTTATCCAATGGGGACTCAGGACTATATACATACACACATATATATACAAGTGTGTGTATACATATACATACACACATGTGTTTGCACTTGCTCAGTATAGAAAAAGAAACAGTGGAAGGCTAAGCCAAAAACCAATAAAATGCTTCCCTCTGTGGGGAGAAAGGGAACAGGGTATAGGAGACAATGTTGGAAGCTGGACTTGGGAAACACATAAATGTTTTACATAATTATGAAACAAAATTAAATAAACATACAAAAGGTAATCCCTAAAAATTAAACCTCGCTCTGTATCAAGGTGGTGGCTTAACCTCAAAGAGATGAATTATTTCAAGATATTTTAAAATGTAATAATTTGACTGTACATCCCTAGTGGTATATATTCTGAAACAAAAATAATACAGAATCTTAAAATATTTTAAGTAATCATATTGGTATAGTTATTCTAAAATTTTTATACACACACATAGGACAAAGCAAATTAATTATATTAATGTCATTAGGAATCCCCAAGATTTGGTGTGCCAAATAAAAAAATATGAATATAAAAATCAAAGAAATGAAATAAAAACCCATTAATCCTGAATCTTTATTGGAAATATTAGTATGAACTCATTTTTTTGTTGTTGTTGTTAAAAGAAAATCTTATTTTTGAGCTCTGTCTACTAAAAAAGTCTTGAAATAAATGAGTAGGTAGAAAACTGTGGTGCATTGGCTATATCTCCCCTTCAGAACTGAGGCACTCATCCTCACACCTGCTGGGAGTGTTAGTAGCTAATGGCTTTCAGCTAAGTCCCTTTTTGGGAATCACCATCAGCCAAACAGAGCTGCCTCGCCTAAGGTCACACTCCCTCCCCAGGCCACCCCACATCCAATGACTTGTCTATGAGGGGGATATAAAGACCCAGCACCCTTTTCTCAAGATGGGCAACCCAGCTCCATGGTTCCCGATAGGGTCAGCTGAGGTTTCTGTTGCAACCTCATCACAGTTCAACCCCTCTCTGCCCAACCCTACTTCTTTCACTTCCCCACAGGTATTCATGCCAAGGGAACTTCCCAACAAACTTCCTGCATGTAAATCTGTTTCAGTCTAAAAAGAAGACACCAACTCAAGTGCAAAGACACAAACTCAGACTGAGACATCTAAATACAATTTCTCACTAAAAAGAAGCAGGAATCCATGGAGAAATAGCCAATTCAAGGTCTGGGGCAAGAAATGTACACAATAAGCCTGGAATATCTTCTTATACCAGAAAGCAACGAAGCTATGAAAGATGATGCAGAGTCAAAAGGACTCAGGGCCAACTTCAGGAAATTCCCACTGGTCAGAGATGGAAAAATCTGTGCCCTAAAAAGAAAAGAAATAAAATCTGCAAGGTACTGAAACACATCACGAATATTAAAATTTCTGGTTCATAGGGGCTGGACAGTTAGCTCAGCTGGTTAAAGTGCAGCCATGTAACACCAAGTTCAAGAGTCCAGATCCCTGTACCAGCCAGTCATCCCCCTCCAAAATCCCAGAACAAACAAACAAAAAACAGACGACATAAAATTTTTGGTTCATAGTAATATTTTTAAGAAAAAAAAAAAAAAGAAATATATTGGTCGCTTTTGGAGAGTGCTAATGTACCAACTCATTATTCTGTAATGTGGAAAATAAAGAGAAAAATCAAACATTTATCCTGCATTCCTGCCTAAATTATATCTTAGAAAAATCATACAGTAGTTAATAATAAACATTTTTCTTTATAAAAATGTTTTCTTTATAAAAATATACCAATAATTCAAAAAATATAATAACAGAAACAATTAAAATGGTACACTAGAAAATACTAATTTCGATTTTAAAAACATAAACAGGTTGAAAGTAAAAGAATGAAAATAATTACTGAAAGAGAGCTTGAGTGGCTATAATAATAACACACAAAATAAAATTTAAGACAAAAATTATTGCTAGAGACAAAGGGCATTTTATAGTAATAAAATATTGTTAGATATATGTATCTAACAATAGAGCTCCCCCCCAAAAAAAATACGTGATGCAAAAACTGACAGAACTGAAGGGGGAAATAGACCATTCAAAAATAATAGTTGGAGATTTCAATACCTCACTTTCAATAATAAATAGAACAACTAGACAGAAAATCAACAGGAAAAAGAATATTTAAACATTATAAACCAAAATCTAACAGACACCTATAGAGAACGCTGCCCAGCAATGGTAGAATACACATTCTTCTCAAGTGCATATGGAAAATTCTCAAGTACAGACCATGCTAGGACATAAAGCAAACTTCAATAAATTTATAAGTATTGAAATAGTACGAGTATGTACACTAGCCAGAATGGAATGAAATTAGACATCAATAACAATAGGAAATTGGGGAAATTCAAAATGTGTGTAAATTAAATAACACTCCTAAATAACTAATGGATTAAAGGAGGAATTACAAGGGAAATATAAAAATACTTTGAGTTGAATAAACACAAAAATTCAACATTACAAAATTATGGGGTTTACGGCTAAAGCAGTGGTTGGAAGAAAATACATAGCTGTATACACTATAATAAAAGAAAGATCTCAAATATATATAATGATCTAACTGTGACTTTAAAAACTAGAAAGAGAGGAGGAAACTAAAGCCAAAGTGAGATGAAGAAAGGAAATAATAAAGATTAAAGTGGAAATAAATGATATAGAGAATAGGAATAAAAATAGAGAAAATCAAGAAAACCATAAGTTGGTTATTTAAAATGATAAAATTGACAAATCTTTAGCTAGAGTAACCATGAAAAAATTAGAGAAGATTCAAATTAGCAAAATCAGCAACACAAGAGGGGACATCACACTGACCTTACAGAAATGAAAAGAATTTATAAGAGAATACTATGAACAATTTTATGCCCACAAATTAGATAACTTAGATGGAGTAGACAAATCACTAGAAAGACACAACCTATGGAAACTGACTCAAGAAGAAAAAGAAAATCTGAATAAACCTATAACAAGTAAAGTTATTAAATCTGCAGTAGAAAAAACTCCCACATGGAAAGCTCAGGAAAAGACAGCTTCACTAATGAATTCTACCACACATTTAATGAAGAATTAACACCAATCTTTTACAAACGCTTCAAAAAAAAAATAGAAACAATTCTCAACTCATTCTAGAAAGCTAATGTTACCCTGAAACCAGAACTACAAAAAGACATCACAAGAAAACTACAGACCAATATCCCTATGAATACAGATGCAAAATTCTCAACAAAAGACTAGCAAACCAATTTCAGCAAAATATAGAAAGGAGTACACACCATGACTAGAGGAATTTATCTAAGGAATACAAGATTGATTTAACACACATAAATCAAGCAAAGTAACAAAATATACTCATAGAATATAGGGAAAAAATAACATTATCATCCCAATAGATGCAGAAAAAGCATTTGAAGAAATCCAACACCCTTTCATGATCAAAAAAAAAAAAAAATTCAACAAACTAGGAATAGAAGGGAATTTCCCCAACTTGATAAAAGGCATCTGTGAAAAACCTACAGCTAAACATGCTTAATGATGAAAGACTGGAAGCTTTTCTCCTAAGATCAAGAACAAAACACGATCTCTACTCTCACCACTTCTATTCAACATTGTACTAGAAGTTCTACTCAGGGAAATTAGGAAACAGAGAGAAATAAAATGTATCCAGATTGAAAAGAAAGAAGTTAAACTACCTCTATCTGGAGATGACATAATTTTGTATACAGAAAAGTCTGGCAAATTTACACATTTAAAAAACTAGAGCTGGGCCGGCCCGGTGGCGCACTGGATAGTGCGTCGCTTGAGAGTGCGGCGGCGCTCCCGCCGAGGGTTCGGATCCCACATACAGACCGGTTCCTAATGTTGCAGGATACAGATTAATATACAAAAATCAATTGTATTTCTATATACTACCAATGAGAAAAGATAAACATGAAATTAAGAAAAATATTAAATTTACAGTAGCATCAAAAAGAATAAAATATTTACAAATAAATTTAACAAAAGTGGTGCAACCTTATACAATGAAAACTACAAAACATTGTTTAAAAAAATTAAAGAAGAAGTAAATAAATAGAAAGACATTCCATGTTCATGGATTGGAAAATTTACTACTGTTAAAATGGCAATACTACCCAAATTAATCCAGATTCAATACAATCCCAATTGAACCCTAGCTGCCTTTTTTCAGAAATTGAAAATTTTATTCCAAAATTCATATGGAAATATAAGAGACCCAGAATAGCCAAAACAATCTTGAAAAAGAACAAGGTTGGAGTACTCATACTTCACAATTTCAAAATGTATAATAAAGCTATAGTAATCACAAGTGTGATAATGACATAGGATAGACAGGAAGATCAATGTAACAGAATTGAGAGTACAGAAATAACAGCATATCTACAGTCAATTGATTCTTGACAAGGGTACCAAAACAAATCAATGAAGGGAGGAATAGTCTTTTTAATAAATGGTATAGGGACAACTGAATAGCCACATGCAGAAGAATGAAATTGAATGTCTACCTCACACCATATACAAAAATTAACTTTAAATGGATCAAAGACCTAAATATAGGTGCTAAAACTATAAAACTCTTAGAAGAAAACACAGGTATAAATTTTAGTGACCTTGGATTAGGCAAAGGCTTCTTAGATATGACACTAAAATCACAGTAAAATAAAAGGAAAAATAGATTCAATAACATCATCAAAATTAAAAATGTGCTTTGATGGATATTATCAAATCAAAGGATAAGTATCAAAAAAATGAAAAGACAACCCACAAAATGGGAAAAAAAATATTTGTGAATCATAAAACTGATAAGGGTCTGTTACCCAGAATAAATAAGTCTTACAACTCAACAACAGAAAGTCAAATAACCTATTTAAAAATGGGCAATTGATTTTGAGAGACATTTCTGTGAAAATATACAAATAGCCAAAAGGTACATGGAAAGATGCTTAACATCAATAGTCATTAGGGAAAAATGCAAACCAAAATCACAATGAGATACCACTTCCCATTACTACAATGGCTATAGTCAAAAAGTAATAACAATACAAGTGTTATACAACAAGGTTGGCAAAGATGTAGAGAAATTGGAACCCTTTTTACTGGTGGTAACGTGAATTGATGCAGCCATTTTTTAAAGTTTTAGATCCATTCCTCAAAAAGTTAAACACGGAGTTATCATATAACCCAGCAATTCCACTCCTAGGTATATTCCCAAGAACTGAAAACGAATGTTCAAACAAAAACATGTATTTAATGTTCATAGCAGCATTATTCATAATAGCCAAAACAGGGGAGATAACTCAAATTTCTACCAATTGATGAATGGATAAACACAACACAGTACATCCATACAATGGGATATTATTTGGCCATTAAAAGAAATGAAGTACTGATACATACCACAACATGTATCAACTTTTAAAACATTCTGCTAATGAAAGAAGCCAGACTCCAAAAATGCCATATATATTGAATGACCCCATTTACATGAAATATCCAGAATAGATAAACCCATAGAGGCTGAAAGTAGATTAGACTACTGGGGGCTGGGGGCAAAGAAGACTGGGACTACTAATGTGTATGGGTGTCTTTGGGATGTGATAAAAATGTTCTGGAATTAGATTGTTTTACAGCCTTATGAATATACTAACAACCACTGAATCAAGCAATTTAATAGGTAGATTTTATTATGTGAAGTATATCTCAATAATACTATCATATAAAAAAAAGGATTCCAGCTAATAAATGAAGAAGGAATGAAGGAATTAAAATCTCATCATTTTGCAATTCATAATGAAATAATGTATGTAGGCACATCAATTGCTGCTAAAACCTGGATAAAAAGCTGATGGGGAACTTCATAATATGCAGATCAGAACCCACTAGTCAAGCTTAACGTAACAAAATAACTAGATTTTCCTGAAATAAAATAGATATTTCAGAGGAACAAGTTCAATAACACCACAGAGATGTAATCAGCAAAATCCAGACTGTGGGAAACTGTACACTACAAATGTCAGAGATCAAATAAGAGACATATCAAACAGATCCAATGTATGGGTTTTGTATGGATCCTGATTCTAACAATCCAAATGTTTAAAATATATATATAGTGTTTGTGCATATATATATATATATATATATAAATCAGAGGTATTTGAACACCAACTAGACACTTGATAATATAAAAGAATTATTGCTAATTTTTTGATGTCCTAATGGTATTGTAATTACATTCTGGAAAAAGAGTCCTTAACTTTTGTAAATATATACTAAAATATTTATGGATAAAATTATACAACGTTTGTGAATCACTTTATAATAATACATGAGAAGACAGGGGCACTGATCATACTAGATGGTCATGAGTTAATAATTGTCTCAGCTGGGTGATGGGTACACAGGAGTTTAATATATTATCTCTTTATTTTGTACATGTTAAAATTCTCCCTTGAAAATGTTTTAAGAAAATTTTACTAAGCACTTTTTTTCAGTCCATGCACAGTGGTAAGTGATTTCATATACACCATCGTTTACCCTTTTATTCCCAGCAACTAGTGCAGTACTCAGACATTAGCAGGCAATGAGTAAGTACAACTGAAAGAATGCATCATTTCCTTTAATTGTCCAACAACCCTAAGCAGTAGATCTTACACTCTCACGTGGCAAAGAGGAAAACCCGAGGCTCAGAGTTTGGCTAACATTATTCAGCTTTCATGAGGCAGACTCCTCACCACACCTCAAATAAGAAAAACTAAATTTGAAAAGGTGAGAGGAAGTAGAAACTGGCTGATGTTCTAATTTGCATATTTTGTCAGCCATTCTCCTTGAAGAATGCCATACCCTTTTGTAGGGGTATTAGTTTTGGCGAGTCTCAAATCAGGCACATCTGTGGGTCCAAAGGCATTTGGCCACAAAGTAGAAGAACCAGCTGCTATTTTCATTCCGTTCCTAAAGAAGAGCTTAGGCTCATTATATCAATTCTCCTGTCCACAATCAACCCAAATCACTCATGGTGAGAACACTGGATACAGTATTTGGCTACATGGTGCCTCTAGGTGTTTGCAAGACTGAAAAGAAAAAGATGTCAAAACTCCAAGATATTCACTGGTAGCTTAAAAGAGCAACTACTGTTGAAGTGAAACTATTGATTCACTCCAAGGGGTACCCTATTAAGCCTTTTCAATGCCATTAACCTCTTATTCACTCACCCCTTCATAGTCTACTTCCTGCTCTCTTTGCTTCATGCTCTCAAACTCACTTAAAAAAGTATTCTCAAAACTGTGTCTTTTCAGGGCTGACACATATATGTACACAAATGTGCATGGCTGTCTTTGATGCACTTTGCTCAGCAAAGTAACAAAGGTATAATAATACAAGCCAGTTTTTCTCATTGGACAGAACCACTTTTTAAAATCAATTCCATAAAAGTAAATAAAAAAAAACCTAGATTCCTTTTTCTTTTCCATTTGTCCAAAAATGTACATTAGTCCTTTCATCAAAGAAAAAAATATAGGCTATTTTCAGCATTAATACTGCCATCTTTTTGGAACATTCTTCTAAGAATTTCATTTCAATCTATTAAACATAAAAGAAAAATCATTTAGGTTTTTAAAAAGTGTAGGTCATGCTAAATCCAATTTCTGGCCATGCCATGTGACAGTATATCAAATAAAACCAGCAAATATAAACAGAATTGAAAATCTAAACTCAACCCACATCCATGTCACCCCCTCAGCACCCTCCCCGGGTGGTGGCCCTCTCTTACACGAAGTTCCCCGTGCACTGGAACGGGCAACATGTAAAGGAAATAAAACTAGAAATCAACAATAGGCCAGAGAAGAGCGGGGAGTATGACTAATGCCAGTGGCACTATCCACCCTGACTGTGGATTTGGAAATGGAGATGCTGGCATCTCAGATTCAGGCCCTCATGAATAAGAGTGTTTTCACAGTAGCTCACACAGGCAATTCTGAAAAGCAAACAGCTGTTTGTGCAGCATGTAGAAGGACATGCCCAGAGCCAGAGTGTAGAATACAAGAAGCTTCAAAGAGCCTTCAGGATTTGAGTCTTTGTTCCCAGGAATCAGCATTCGCAGGGCATCACAGGGCTCCAACATGGGGTTGTGTCCTCCAATGGCCTTCCAAGTGGTTCAGCCCAGGCCACTGAGGAAGCCTTGATGTAAAGTATGATCAGCATTGGCAGGGCATCACAGGGCTCCAACATGGGGTTGTTTCCTCCAATGGCCTTCCAAGTGGTTCAGCCCAGGCCACTGAGGAAGCCTTGATGTAAAGTATTAGTTCCACCAGCCAAATACACAGGCAAGAAATCACCCTCCCAGGTCTGTTCTGTGTCTGGCATGTTCTGACAGCATGGGCCACAGCTGACAACACACCAATGACGCAGGTCTAAGTAGCCTCTGGGGTCCCAGGTCACCTTATTTCAGAGTATTCATAACCTGAACCCAGCTTTTGAATGTTGAACCATCAGAGGCAATTAGCAAAAAAAGCAAAAGTTGGCTGGCTGGTTAGCTCAGCTGGTCAGAGTGCTGCCGTGGTGCTGACAGCACCAAGGTCCAGGGTTCTATCCCTGTACTGAACAGCTTCCTGCCAAAAAAAAAAGTCTAGGACTCTAAAAACTTGTATTTGAGTTGCCTCTTCCCAGCTACACAACCTTAGGTAGGTAGTTTTGGGGGGTTTTTGGCGGCTGGCTGGTACAGGGATTGAATTTGTGACTTTGGTGTTATCAGCACCAAACTCTGTGAGCTAATCAGCCAGGCTGGTAGGTAGATTCTTGATCTATAAAAGGAGATGGTAAACTCACCACAGGGATAAAATAACAAATACAAAAGTCTTTTGAAAACATAAAGCACAAGACACATGTAAAACTTTATTATAAAAATGAGAGATTGATAAAAGTGTTTCCACCTCCCGGCTTGCTGCCTCTATTCCCTTCCCCTCTCTTGCTCCTTCCAATTGGTAAAATTGTATCAAAGTTGTAGTCATTCCTCCTGGATTTCCATTTAATGTGACTGCTCCTCTCTGGAAGCTCCAGGGATCTCTGTGATGCACACACTTATCTCCAGAGGAGGGTTGCATAGAAGGCTGAGTGATCGAGTGAGCCAAACAGCCAGAAAGCTGCCCCATTTGTGAAAAGCAAAGAATCACACATGACAGCTTTTCCACCAGAAACAGGAAAAATGTGCACTTTGCCACAAAAGTGGCCCCTAACCCTGTGGTAGATACCCCATCACAGCCCCAGCTGAGCCACGCTGCATGGAGAAATGCATATGCAAGTGTTTATAACAGTCAAGCTCTGGTGTCCAGGAGAGGGACTTCTGGAGAATTTGAATGCACCCCGGCCAATTAATAGTTTTCCTTCCCTGCCTCCTCGGCCCTACTCACCTTCTCCCACAGCCCTTTGTGTATACCTTTACTTTAGCACCTGTCACAAGGTACCGTCATGTTTTCTAGTTTTCCCTAGTCCCCTCAAGTCTGATCGTCGCTCCCTCTAGACTCTAAGCTCCTGCAGGGAAAGGATCATGTAGCGTCCTCTCTGCAGCTGGAGTCCATTATGCTAATTGCTGCCCACAGCCTGTGTAAGATATTTGCTTTTATCTGGAGGAATTAACAAAAACTACCACTGCTTTTGTCAAAGAGCTGGCAGAATGATCTAGAGCAGGCATGGCAAAATAAAATGTGTCTACTGGCCAAACAACTAAGTCAAAAAAAAAAAAATGAGGTGGGCTGGTCAGGGACCAGGGTTAATGACCCACTCCTCTCTAAGAGGCAGAGGATACTCAGAGCCTGAGTCCTTTCTGGGAACAGAGGCCAAGTATAGACGCATCATTCGGTGTAGCAGGAGAACCTGGAAACCTGACTTTTATGTGGGATATCTCAAGCTTAATTGGAATTGACCCAGCATGTATTAAACACTATGCACTTCAAACAAAAATGAGCCTCTGTGTCAGGAACTTCCAACACGCTGCCCAGTCTGTGACCCAGCCAGACTTTTAACCAACGCCAAGTCCACTGCACCCATGCTAAGTCAGTATGACCCAAATGGACACAAGTGCGAGCTTGTCACCATAACAGTAGTGTTACTCCCTCAAGTCTGAGCTATAAATAAGTCACAAAGGGAAGGGGGAGGGAATGTGGATGACAGATTTTCTAAAATCAGCCTGTGGTGTCCCTCAGCACAAGTACAAATCCGATCTAATCATTCCAGACCGACGCTCTTTCTCCTTTAGTTGTCTGTCCCAACTGCCCAGTGGACTTTAAAGTCAGAATAGTCTCCCTGGCGTCTCACCTTCTTTGTCACCACACTGGAAGGTTCATTCACCTCTTCCTTTGATTTAATAGGTGCCACAGAAAATGACAGAGAGAAACACACACACATACAGGAAAAAAAAAAAAAAAGAAATGACAGAGAGGCGACTCTTACCCTTGTGGTGGCAACGTCACACACTCTGCCCTCATCCTGCCCAGTGGGATGTTCATCGTCATCCAAGAAGCTCCAGCCTTCCTCGTTCACAGGAATGTGTGGTGCACACAGGCATTTAGTGGGCAAAAAGAAGAGAAGAATCCTGTTCTCTGGCTGTACAGGCCAAAGCAATCACTGGAAAATCACTCTCACCTGCAAAAGAAACCATCAGCCAAGTTGTCACTGCAAGGAGGAAACACACCCCAGACATCCTATCTCAGACTCAGCACTCTGGGCGCTTTGCTGATTAGACAAAAATCTTAGAGCCCCGTGTAATTCTCAAAGGGGTGGGGGAGGTCTTTTCCCCCTGTACAACCATTGCTCCCACTGGACACATGGCTAGGAGACATGTGGATAGGTTTGACTCTCGGAACTTGACTGCAGTGGAAAACTTGGGAAATCTCCACTGACACAGGCCAGTGAAACATCCAAAGATCAAACTAGGCCCTAGAAATAGGTCTACAGCCGTGCACCTCCCACAGTTTCTTACAGCAGTGTTATTCTCCTAGATAACTCATCAAGGATAGACTTGTAAACTTCTGAATGAACATCAGAGACTGACTTCTGGGTTTTACTGCTCTAATAGAATTAATACTACTGCTCTCATTTGAAATCAATAACTTTCAAAAGCTGGCCAAATTCGATTTTGCCTTACTTGCCCAATGTAATATTTCACAGATCAGAAATGACTATGCGTACTAACATAGAGTCCTCTAGTTGATGTGGTGTGCGTGCATGTGTATGGGAGGGTAAGTTTGTGTCAAAAAAAATAATAATACGGAAAATGTGGTATATCTACACAATGGAATACTAAAAAGACAAATTTCAGTTTCTCTTTCTGAATAAATTAAAGACAGCAAAAAAATTCCAGTTTCCAGCCAGGTAAGTCTTGCCTCACGTTGTTGCACTCCCATAGATTTGTACTAGCATCTAAGCATCCATCCATTGATGTTCAGGTTTTCCAATCAACACCAGGTCCAAAATAAGGGAAAAAGAAAGAAGAAGGAAATATTGATTCTGAGCAAAAGACATGAAAGAAGTGCCTCTGGCTATTTAAGATATGCCAGGCATTATCTCGGACATTAGGATTACAAACCACATGCAGTGCCTACCCGCAAACCCCCAACAGGCCCAAAACCAAATAAACAAGTAACAGTGTCCTAACAACATCAAGGGGCGATGCAGGGGCAATGCAGGGGCAACGCAGGGGCAGTGAGCAGCACAGTTTCCAAGCTGGTCCCAACAATGGGCAGAGTAATCCTTCAGCACATCTGGGCTTTACAAGGGGTAAATTTCTACCTCTAACAAAGGTGATAAAGAGGAAAGATCCAGAAACAAAATGTGGCTTCACCCAAACTGAATTTCTGAGATGAAACTCTTGGCAGAGGAGGTAGAGAAATATCAAAGGGATAAATAAAATCAATTCAGTAGCTAAAATAATCGTCCTCCTCCTCGGCCTACCAGTAGCACACCGCTGAGTCAGCCTGAGACAGGTGCACTCCCATGAAACACGGAAATGCTGATGTGCCTTTTACAGAGGATATAGCACATGCATACAATCTTCCTTTTCCCATCAGATGCCTTTCCAACTGTAGCACATTTTAAAGAAAGGTAAGATTAATCTGGCTGGAAGATAATTAATTAGCTGCAAACAGCTTTGATATCACTATATTAATTACTGAAGAAAAAAAAGAAAAAAAAACAAGGTACTTAGACTGTTCAGCACTTCTAAGAACCCCCAAGTGCTGCCTGCAAGTTCACCACACCGGCTCACCACAGAAAGGTCAGGGCTGGCCCAGGGACAGACTGTGAGGCAAGCCACGTGTGTCCTTCTTATAGAAACTGGTACCTGGTGGGCTTTAAGTCGGTGTCTGATGAGTAAATGACATCCCAGGCTGTCCCTTTCTCTCTCCCCTCAAAACTCAGAATTCCTGTGCCTGGCCCCGTTTTCTATCACCATGAGTTCTATCCAAAAAACTGAATTTTCAGAAAAGATGTAACACCTGTCAATACCTACTGTGAATTTGTGTCAATTCACATTCCTCTCAGAGTACTCACATTCTAAGTGTGACTTTTTAGCATAAAATGACAACTAGCATTTTTTGAGTCCCCACAACATGCCAGGTACCTTCCAAAAAGTTCTATACACATCTCCTCTATCCTCAACCACCATAAATGGTAAGTATTATAATTCCCATTTTATAGGTGGGACATTGAGGCTCAGAGAATCTATTTGCCCAAAGTCCCACACCTAAGAAGTATGAGAGCCAGGATTCAAACTGAGTTAGTTAGTGTGAAAAACCATTGTCCCTCTTAATTGTTAGGGAAGGTCAAGGAAGAATTAGGGGAGATAGGCAGAACACAATCCCAACCAGCAAGCTTCGTGGAAGAAAAACGTATGCATGCAACACACTCTCCCTTCTTTCCTGCCTGCTTAATAATCCCATCTGATGTTTCCATCTCTCTATGCTCCTACCACTTCCATCAGTGTTGACCTGTTCAAAAGGAGGGAGCATTGTTTGTGATATAGCACTTACCAGGTTTCTGACTTTGCTGAGTGATTCAGCAGGATCCTGGCAAAACACATCAAGCTCACTCAAATACTGCTACCCTCTGCAGAATTCCTCTCTCCACAGTAACTCTCTGCCTTATCCTTGCACTTTGCCCCAGCCTGGCTCTATTTCTTGGTGGGTTGACAACAGCATTCAAAACTGCACAAAATGACTGTCTCCATTACTGAGAGGGAAAAGGTGAGAGGTAAGTGGCATCTCAGATTCTTTCATCACCCAGAGACCTGACATCCAATCTCGGAACAGAACCCAGGGAAAAGCAAACAGACAGCAGACAGTCCCCAAAAGTGGTGATGACTCCTGCACTCTTCTCCCAGGACTCAGGATCTCAGGAGTTATGCTGCTCTCCAAAAACTTTGAAATCAGTGCTTGATAGATCAATGAAGACACTCTAAGTGACATGCAGCATGGGTCTGTGTCCTCTATACTTGCTCAGAATCCTGTGTGTTCCCATCACTGTCCTGCCCACATTCTTTTGAAATATCACATCAGTGCCACCCACTAGACTGAGAAAGCCTCCAGTCAGGGACAGTGTTCTAATATCTATCTTTATATTAATTATCCCCATCAAACAGAGGCAGAGGAGGAAAGTGTGAAACACTGAGGTTGTTGCCAAGACCCTCCCAGCACTGGCTAAAGGAGAAGGGTCTTAAGCTGAAGATTCAGCACATCCCACCCTGATGGTGGGATGTCTCAAGGGTGGAGTTATAAGTGCCACGACCTCAGAGTTTCAGGTATCACTCAACACCCAAACCCTCCCCTTGTTCTGACTCCAGGCCCCCTGAGGCACCGCCTCGTGATCTGGGTTCCTGTGCATCTTGCCAACACGGATCGTATGGGCTATGCAGCAAACACATGCATCCACTCTGTCGACTACTAGGGGAACTTAATGAGGCAGGAAGAGTTTTATTTACAAAGTTTCTCGTGAGTTTCGATATAAGTCAACCTCCTAGAGTTTGAACAGCTCTGGGACACCTGAGAGTAAGTTCCTGAAGCTGTAAGACTGAGAAAGCTGCCCCTGACCTGTGATAAGGTTACCAGTGAAAAGGAACCTTTAAGCACCCTCCTGGCAGCTGGCGAGCTTCCCTGGAGACATCTTGACTTGGCAAATTTCAATAGCAGGGCGTCTCAACCTCAGCACTATTGACATTGTGGGGCCAGGTAATTCTTTCGTGTGGGTGCTGTCTTGTGCACTGTAGGATGTTTAGCAGCATCTCTAGCCTCTACCCACTGGAGGCCAAATGTCCCTCTGGAAGCAAAATCATCCCCAGTTGAGAACCAATGCTCTACAAGAAAAGTAAAAGGACCTCTGACGCCTGTCTGGGAGCTGGGAGGTCAGAAAGCTCAGAACGACAGATTGTACTGATACCTCATCTGCTGATAGGGGCTTGGGATATTCCCCCAACATTTGTTCTTTTAGAATTCACTCATGACATTTCTGGTGTCAGACAACCAAAACTTTAAAAATGAGAAAAGATAAAAGCAAGTTTAACCTTTTGTTGAAATTCAAAGCATGCTTCATGAAATTTGAGTCTAAAGGTTAGTGATTTTCTCTGAGAGTCTGTGTCAAGTTTTCTAACATTTTCAGTACCATATGATATATTGTGCACATGCACTAATCTAGTTGCAGATAGATAGCCTGTGACAGCTGTCTGCAGATGCGCTGCTCCTGCTGAATACACCCACTCCTGACCAAAGCTCCAACCTCGGGGAAATTCAGTGATATCCCAGGAGAAATGCAAATACATGTCAGTTTTGTAGTCTTGCCACTATTCATCAATCACAAGCCAATTTTCAATAAAATCTGAGAGTAATGTAATTACAGGACTAACAACGGAAGGGGAAATTCGACCCTACTTCTATCTTGCTTAACTAATGAGAATTGTCATCCAGGGTTTTGCTTAAATAAAATTAAAATATGACAATCAGACTGCCATAATTGGATTTGGTGTGCTAGAAAAACTGTACTGATATTTAAATCCTATAATCCAAAGCAATCAGAATAATACAACCTCTTCCAGTTGATTCAGACAGTGGATTACTATGAATATCCCTGAACTACTCACTTTTTCCAAATTATCAAATTTCAAGCAGTAGCTTAAGTTAATATAAGAAATCCTTAAATTAACATGATTTTTTTTATTTTGATCTGTCCCAAAGAGAAAAATGAAAATTTCTCAGAGTCTAATATATTTAGGGATTAAAAATAAACTTACAGAAGTTCTGGTTTTTTAATGAGAAAACCAGTACATGCTTTTCAAAGCAAAGCCTCTAAATTATATTTGAAAGGTTAATATAAATTATATTTCTCTTGGCCATTCAGAATGAGTGAATGCAATACCATCTCCTGAAATCCCAAAGGCTTGATGCATGGGTAACTAAACACCACCTTCCTCTCCTCAGATTCTGTGTTTCCAGACAACCTCCCCTGGGGAGCAGAGGGGAGGGACAGGGACACTGCAGAGTCACCTCCTCAAGAAAATCTACAGAAAGGAAAGCAGAGACAGGCAGAACAGGAGCTGTCCTGGGGAAGGGTGTGCACCTCATAGGAGGAAGTCACTGACCCCAGCCTGATCATCCCTGAGTGTTGACGGGGCTCTGGGGTCATTCCGAGTGGCCTGTGAGACTGCCACCACTCCACTGGCCCCAGGAAGAAACTGCCCTGGCTCTGTCTGCAGTGTAGTCATCTTTCTGTAGCATGGCTGGCTAAAGACAGAGGCTGGGGCTATAGCCAGGAAACAGTCAAATCAGCCCACCTGGGAGCTTGAGACCCCACACCAGTGCTGTCTGTCTCCATGTTTTAAATGGCAGATGTATCAAACAACTTACTAACACACTGATTAAAAAGAGGAACTGAAAGCAAGCAGGTTTGGAGCACATGGGAAAAACCATATCACACAATGATAATAGTAGGGAAAACACACTAGCAATGCGTATCAGAAAATCCCACAGTTTCACATTTCAGAATGTGTCCTAAGGAAAGAAATCAGACAAGTGTTCAAAGATGTACAAGGATGCTCACTGTATCGTCAATTATTCATAAGAGTAAAAAGTCAAAGGCAACCTAAATGTCCATCAATAAGGGAATGGCTAAATAAATGGGGAGTAGCCATACAATGGAATATTCTGCAGCCATTCAAAATGCTGAAATAATAATAGTAACAACTCCCACATACTGAGTCAGGCCCTACTCTAGGTGTTTAAATGTCTGAACCTACTCAATCATCACAACACTCATGTAAGTAGTGTTTTAACTGCATTCATTTTATAGATGGGGAAACTGATAGAGAAGTTAAGTAATTCTCTAGAGTCAATGGCTATTAAATGTTATAACTCCATGATTTAAACACAAACAATAAATAATGCTCCAAAACCCTCCTCTTAACCATTATGCTTAAAAGACCATGAAAAATAGCCACAATGT